>NW_023339651.1:5936757-5937386 GCF_004916995.1 Morone saxatilis | reverse complement strand
GTTTCATGTATTAATTTGAAGAACTCTTTTCACACAGATCTGATGTTTTTGTATCTTCAGGGCGTCAGTATTTCCCGTTTTTTAATTCATGAATTGAAAATGTGGATCTAAACAGGTGAATGGAAACTCACTTATTGTCAGACTCAGACGCAGGAAGGCAAAAATGTAAAAAATAAAATTACACATGTTAGTATTTTCATTATGGGCCTTGGTTGGGAATTGGTTGTACCAACAAACGACACATTGTTCTGCCTTATGCTCCATGAAAATGAGTTGGGAATAAGTGAGACAGTTCTCACACTGGTGAAATAAAACCACAACAGATTTGGGTAAATTTCCTCTGATGCTTTTGCAAACATAACCCTCTCTTTCTCCTCTCTCCCTCTCTCTCTCTCTCTTTCTCTCTCTGTCTTCTTCTCTCATTCAGGTCTGATGTACCTCGGGGGCTACAGGCCTGTTTTGGAGCCCCTCCCCCACCACCACACCTCCACCAGCAATATCAACCTGGAGGAGCAGGGGGCCGAGAACAGGGACGGCCAGAGTCCTAAACATCCCCGCCGCGGACCACTCATTGTGTAACACACTCGCAAACAAAAAATGCACGCACACAAAAGAAAAAAAACAAAACA
>NW_023339651.1:5925503-5936657 GCF_004916995.1 Morone saxatilis | reverse complement strand
ACCCTCCTCCTCCATCTGTCTGAACATTTCCTGGACTGATTGTTGTTGCTGGCGCTGAAAAACGCCTCTCGAGCGGAAAGAGGAGGGAAGAGGAGAACAGAGCGGCATCACCTGTCTGTCCTCTGTGCACTTTTATCTCACAGGAGTTTCTTTGTTCAGTTTTTTTCTGTGACTTGTTGTGGGAATGATTAGCCTTCTGCTACGTTATTATTTATTACCTGGTAGGTGTAACCAATGAGAGCTGTGTATTGTGACACCATCTCTATTAAAATACATGCTGCTCCTCCCCCCTTTCCTTTCCTCTCCTCTATTACCAGCCAAACAGTCAGGGGCTACTGTGATTGGCAATCGGATTTATTACTAATGTACTACTTCTTCTCTGTTATAAACTGTATTTCGAACGAGTGTTCGGACACTAAATATAAAAGTCAGCTCACACCGGACTACCTTACCTTAGCAAACTTAAACGTGCTGACTCCTCTCCTCGGATCAGGGAGCTCCCGTCTCGACTTCGCATGCAGCTTTTCGACTTCCGCTGACCTTTTTTTTTCCCCCTCGCTCATTCCCGCCATGACTTTCAAACACCTCTGCTGAATGTGAATACAGAAACTGACTTTTAAGGTGGCGGACGAGCCCAAGACGTGGCGGCCAAAATGAACAGAAATGGACTGAAAACAAACAAAAAAAAAAGACGTCACACAGAATGTAGGACGATGAACACGGATCTCTTCAGAAGGGGAACATTTATATCGTCACCTAAACTGGAATTTAAACACGAACTCTGAACCATGAACTGGTACTCCGAACACACACCTGCCCCACCACACCATCCTCTCCTTCTGCAGCTCCATTCTAGCATGTCAGTATTATCGTCGTACAACTGGAAATCAACAAGTACCACCAAGCAATAAAGACGCCGAAGCTCCTTTTCTCCTGCAGGAGGACGCTCATTTGCAACCCAAACAAAAAACTGTTTGCACTGGCCTGTTGCATTCAAATTCAAGTCATTTTTTGTTGTGTTAAATTTATATTTTTTATTTTAATTTTGCCGTTGTAAAGGGATTTATTGTGAGAAAAACATAATACAGTGAATTTGAGATATTTAGGCCACACTGTGGTTAGCTGGCATTTTGTTCATCCTCATATTCCCCCGTGTTCATCCCCCGACAAGCCTTTTTTCTCCTGGTTTGTGAAGCTTTTAGTTGTTTTGTATAACTTTACTGTCTGTTGTTGATGATCTCTCCGTTTCTGTGTTTTAATTTGTTGCAAAACACTGTGTTGTTTGTTAGAATGTGGATGAAAAAATACGTGAAACATTTGTAAAGGTTTACACACTTGCGCACAGATGCGCGCTCACATAACGAATAACTGAAAAAGGGACGATATCAACATTTAATGCACTACTAGCTGTTTCCTAGACGACACACTTTGCGGTGCATGAGGCGATAGTAGAGTAAGCATGTTAGTCTAGGTCAGCCCGCACCCTCCTGTAGAATACTTGATGACGGATCACTGCGCACACATAAAGCCGTACCATATCCTTCTGCAGTGTTATATATCGGTTGCTGGCTCACTATTCCCTTGGCCCGAACTGTTAAGGTCAAGAGTACTGCACTACTATATCCAAGCTGCAAACAGTCATGTGATCTCAGTCCGAATGTGTAGATGAAGCCGCTCTCTGGCACCAGCCGCAGTATGATATCAAAGATATGGGTCCCGACCCCACTTTTCTAGAATTAATGAGTGAAAATATCAAAGAAAACATTAAAACGGACAATAAAGTTTTTGCATCTAAACAGTCGCTGAGTGATTTGCTTTTTATTTAAATGGGAAAGTTTCATTAAACAGGGCAGGGTTATGTTTTGGTTTGTGTCTTTTAACAAGCAGCGCTGCTCTAAGATGTTTCCTAACATGGTCACCTTCACGGAAACTCTCCTCTCTGCTTTATACAATCATTTTTCAAACTCTGGTTTGCAGCACTTTCCCACCACAGAGGTCAATTTGTATTTCTGTCACCAGTAAAAATAACTCCTTCCCTTCTCTCTGTCTGCAGAATTTCCCCCCTTTTTAATCTCCAGTTGTAAAAAAATAAAAAAAAAGGCGGGTAAAGTGTCAACAATTTACATAAAATTAACAAAACCAAGAAATAAACCTGAAAAGCAACAAAGAACATTGTCTTTATTTATTCAAAGCTGATTAATACGTTTATGTTAAACCCACTGTGTAGTTTCCCTCAGCTGTACGAAATGTTTTAGTGTCTTTCAGCTCATTGTTTTGGTTTTACGACTGCAACTTTAATGTTTTGGTTCACTCTCGGTGCTCTAATCAGTGGAGTTTTTGGCCGTCTTTTGGCATTTAGCGTTTAGCATTTAGAGACAGATATTCTTTGGTAGAGACCAAAAACAGGGCTGAACAGAGAATGTCAATGTTATTTTGACTGTTGTAAATACACGATTATGTTCCCCATATTAAGTTCCTTGCGGGATAATATGTCGTATTTAAATTATGTTGTGCTGTAAATGAGTTAATACAGGTTTAATCATAAGGAAATTCCCAATAACCATCTCTTAGACATCATAATGATTAAATGTTTTCCAGATTTCTTTATAGAAACCCTCTCAGTTTAATTTCCCATTCCCACAAACTGACATTTTTTAACCCAGGTACCAATACAATAAGTAGGTTTACTTGCAATACACATATCAATAATCTGAACTCCTTTGAGGAGTGAGACGTAGATAAACACATTTTCCTCAAGGGACCCCTTTTTCTATACTTTAGTAAACTAACAACCCCTGACGAAGTGATGTATTTCATGGATATTTATATATATTCAAAATTGTACAATTAACTTAAACAATGAATTCAGTAATTGCGAAAAGTTTGTGTAAAACGAGTGATTTGGATGATTTTTGAGCAGATTAATTCCAGTTTAGGGAATTTATTATACAATTATCTGTCTGTATTATGTATATTTTTACATTTTACATCATTTTGTTGTACAATCAAATTCTGGACCCACGTCCCTTTATAAGTCCTGTGACCCGACCTTTGCTAAACACAGTCAAATTTTTGTGCAATTAGAAATGTAACATATATAAACATCAATTCAAATCCAAATGAACCATTTTCATCTATTTGGCTGAAGCAATCACCAACTGTTGCTGCTCACTACGCTGCTGATGCTGCGTCCACAAGACCAGCTGGATGTCAATGAATCCCTGAACCAGTTCACTGAATCCATCACCACATTGTTTAAAACAATCTGATGTCCTTGCACAAAAAACAGCTAACCGGGTTACAGCGTGCTTGTTTTCTTGTTTTGGCAGTTTGAGAGTTGTATGTTTCATCAGAGAGGAAACGTAAAAAGAATAAAAAGAAGCAGTAGTGGTTTGATTCATCAAAAAGAATAATCAATAAAAAATTACTGATTAATAATCAGTGTTTGGCAGTAGCTCATTACTAGTATTAATATTACTTCCCCCAATAACTAGTAGTGTAACTAATTACTAATAAATTTCAGTAATAATATTAAAAAAGTTACTTCTTCAAAAAATAGTTACAATATTACTTTTGTTGGCACATTTGAAATAAAACAATCCAATTACATCCTTGGATAATTACCAATTGTGCTGGGGTAGCAGAAACATAACTCACAATTTAACTAACTATTGTTGGCAGTAGTAATAAGTAAAGTAATAATCTTACTTTTTAAAAGAGTAATGAGTAATAAATGACATTTTTTTTGAGTAACTAGCCCCACACTGTAAATAATTAATTAATGATAAGCAGCAATCAGTTTCAGCTCCATCCAACCTTTAACTTCATAAAGTCAAGTGTACGCACAGAAGTCGATTAAAATCTGTGAAGTCCATTTACTGTACAAAAAACTGAAAAAATCTTTAAAAAAAAAAAACGCATAAATAATAAATCAGCTTTAATGCTCAGCTGCCCACTGTGAGCCTGGCACAGGACGACAATGAGTGGGTTTTAAATGGCATCAGTGTTCCTAATGTCATTACCACATTACCACATTACCACCTAATTGAATTTTACCTTCTCGTTTGCTCGTGTGCTGTGTGTCCTCAGATGCACAGACTTACACCCACAATCCATTTGTCGCCAGTGTCAAATAAGTTTGTGAGCAAGCTGTAAATTCACATTATCTCTCTCTCCGCTCTCAGTTGGACAAGTCCTTCCCCACCTGCCTTTCCTTTAGTTTTATTATTTGTCAAGCAATCATCTTCAATCTCACCTGCTTCGAGAGTCAAATCGAGGTCTGATATATACACAGTGTGTCTCCCTCCTTTGTCAAACAATTACGTCAATCCAGGGCCGTCCACTGTGGGATGGGTTTCTCATTTCAGGCAGTTGACAGAGGTCATTTGTTCTGCCCAGCCCTCCTCAGCTCAAACCAAAGGACAGCATCACAGAGGATCTGGTCTTACAGCAGAGAGGCACACACTCGGCTGGATGCTGCTCTTAACACACACACACTCACACACTCACACACACTCTAAGGCTGCAGATATGATGCACGTTGCTTTTCTTCTCCTGGTCGTCTTCACAGGTAAGAGCATGTTTGAGGGGTGTATATGTTTGAACCTCTGATTGTTTTTGAGAGTCAGGAGGACAGCAAAATTAACAGTGATGATTTTATGCAAAATCTTCTATACTATCGTATGATATATTACAAGACTATAGTGAAACAAAAAAAAAAAAAACAGAAACAGAGACACACTGTTTATATCTGGTGTATAAACTGAGGAGCCTGTAGATGTTGTCCCAGAGTTGTTTCAGCTGCACATTTTAAACCAAAGAATTTCGTCACACTCAAAGACTTATTTGCTTTATCTGCTTCACAGTGATGTTTTTTCTTCTTAATATGAAAAAGAGAAACAGTGCTTCATCGAAAGGGAGGGAAAAAAGTATAAAAAGAAAAAAATAAATTATGTGGGAAGATATGGAACAGAAATCCAGCCCTCCTCTTATTTATAGCATTTAAAAAATGTACACAGACGATTACTATAATTGCTCTCTGTCAGCCAGCAGGGACATAACAGTGGATGTGTGTTTATTTTTTTTATTATTAGAAACTTACAAAAGAAAAAAGGGCTTTAAAAAAATTGGTGTTTTCTTAAATGTTCAGCTTTGGAGTGTAAAATAAATCAGGTTTATTAACAACAGTAACACAGAAAACATATATATAGTGTGTATAACATATATTGTATAATCTACCACAGTAGATCACACAAAGACAATATCAAATAATCGAATAGTATGAATGTAATTAAATATATTTTAAAGGCAAAACGTCTCTCTCTTTAATGTACAGTAGCTGCGGCGCCCTCTAAGAAAGTGTGCAGCTACCAGGACATTCTGGATTACCTGAACCTGACCACAAATAACAGCGTGTTTAAACTGACCCGGCCCATTCTGGACTACACGCACCCAACCACGGTGGAGCTGGACATCATCCTCTTCGCCATCCTGGCTGTGGTAGGTTGGTTACTGTGTTGGTGTATCTGCTGAATGTGACCATGCAGTTGATTAGTGCTGATGTGTGTGTGTGTGTGTGTGTGCATTTCCAGATTGAGAAAACACAAACTTTCATTCCTTTCGTCTGGGCAACGATGGTGAGTGAACCTTTATAGTTTTTTATTCCTTTCATCAGTGTAAAGTTGGCAGAGATGAGTGGTGAGTTTGCCCTCAGCTCTCTTAGCTTTAATAAACAAAATAAACTCGCAAAATATCAAGAAAGGAAATATTCTGACATCTATTTTCATTACCAAACAGAAAAATACAGACGTAAACCTTCTGAATTCAACTTTCTCTCTTTTAAGTAATTGTAAAATACCCCTATTTCAAAGAATATATCCATCCAGTGGCCCAAACCTACATCAGTAGAAACCTTTTTCCATATGTGACTATGCTCCGGTTGGTCACCTGTTTATTTTAAAATTTGTCTGTAACTTTGTCTCTTAATTTTCCGGTAATTCACCTTTATTTTTCTGCAGATGTGGAACAATGAACGCATCTCATGGGACCCTGCTCAGTTTTGTGGAATCCGTCAGATTGCAGTTCCTAGAGACATGCTCTGGAGACCAGACCTCTTCATCTATGAGATGTGAGCCTGCGGCACACACAGACACAAAGTGTAGTTCACACAAAGAGACACACAAATAACGGACTTTAATGGATGCTGTCTTACCCAGAATTAGATCTGTATGATAAATCTGAAACCTGTTAGCTAGCTTGGAAAAGTTACCTCTCCTAGCCAAGCAGCATTCTGGCCTTCAGGAGGAGGAGCATCTACAGTCCAGTTCATGATTTGTGTTTTTGTGTGTTGATGTCTCAGGATACAGAAGGACGACTCCCCTCTGAATCCCTACGTGCACGTGTCCTATGATGGGATCGTGACTTCTGAGGAGGACATGAGGGTGGTGAGCACCTGTAAGATGGATGTCCACAAGTTCCCCTTCGACACGCAGAGATGCAACATCACTGTCGGCTCTGCAGCACATTGTAGTGAGTGTGTGTGCTGCATGTGACTGCATGAATGGAAGTTTTTAACCCTCTTTTCACTCAAACGTTCTCCTCCCGCCACAGTTGATGAAATCCGGCTGTTCCCTTTCTCCAACTCCTCCCGAGCCACGCAGTTTTCCCGTGAGGTGATGAAGACACAGGGGGAGTGGGAGTTCCTCCAGCTGTCCGTCAACAGCTCCAATTACACCATCCACGATAGACAGTGGGAACTGCTCGTATACACTGTACGCTACACAGCGACAGATACTGATGGGTGACAATTTAGAGGAAAACCCTGAACGTATGAGTGGAGAAACGTAATGAATACAGATATAGAGCATCAGGGATCTGAGGGATGGTTTAACGTGATCACAGTCCAACAAACATCTATGTCAGATTTTACAGGGTAGACAGCGAGACTAGCATCAAAACATCAAAAGAGGTAATATCTTGGTGTTCAGACAATTAAATCTATGCAAAGAAACTTCTGGAGGCTCCAGAACTCGTCATTCATTTGTATTTTCTTGTTTTAGTTGTAAAAAAGACTGGTAAGTCTCAGGCACTCATGTCCAATGTGTGTTTTCAAATTGCTTAAATTGTGCGTCACTTAAGTCTCAAATGACAAATTTGTGCTCTTGAATTATAAATCAGGTCTGAAAATTAACGTTCACAGTTCAGTTTTACACTGTACTTAATTTGTGCTCTTAATAACATAATTTATACAATTTCAGTTCATTAATTTCGTGAGTTACATAACCGAAGTTACATATTTGCACTCTTGTGTTTCTAAATCTGTTCTCGTATGAATAAATTAAGTGAAGTTAACAGAACATAATCCAACCAGTATTGTCAGGTTTCCCAATTACTTAATTTGTGCTCTTCAGTTGCTTAAATTTGTGATCTTTAATTACTTTATTAATTATTTTTTAATAAGTTGAGTGCACAAATGAATCAAGCATAGTTAATAAAATTTTGTCAATTTAAAAACAATCCTTAAAGCCACAGTAGGTGGATCTAATTCTCAGGAGATTCAACAATCGACTATCTTTCTTGGCTCTGATTGGTTGTTCTTGTTCAGGCCCGGTAGATTCTTGTAAATACTATCAGGAGCACAAGGAGGAGCCAGATCTTTTCACAGATTATCTGTCTCATGTAGTACTGTCAGGATATAGTGAAAGTTATTCTTAAAATGACCTACTGCAGCTTTAATTCATGCTCTGCAATTAAAAAATGTGTGCAAATTAAAAGAACATAATATTTTATTAAAGTGAAACATACATTTTGAACACCTTTCTAACTCCGGAAATGTCGTAATTTCTTTTTTTCATTTCATCGATTTAGCCTGACCCTTGAACCTGTTTTCCTAGTTCACCATGAAGAGGAGGCCTCTCCTCCATGTCATCAACTTCCTGTTGCCCATCCTGTTCTTCCTGAGTCTGGACCTCGCCTCCTACTTCATCGCAGACCATCGGGGAGAGAAGTTGGGCTTCAAAGTCACAGTGCTGCTGGCCATCTCCGTACTGCTGCTCATCCTGAATGAAATCCTGCCCTCCATGTCCAACAATACTCCACTCATAGGTACAGACTGAATGAGATCTAGTTCCCCTTCATACTACTTGGATGGATTAATAAGCCATAAAAGTAATAGATGATTATTCCCTCCTCTCAGCGACCTACTGCATTGTGATCTTTGCTCTGATGCTGCTCAGTCTGCTGGAGACCATCTTGGTTACGTATCTTATGGAGAAAGACTCTGCATCCCAGGAGCTCAGCCTGAGGGACAACTGCAAGGACAAACAGGAAAAAGTCAAAATCGATGAATATAACACAGGTGAGACCCAGGTCACAGACAAGAGCTGTGAGCAACGAAGCTCATCAGTATCAGATGCTCCATGAATGAAAATGTTGTGGGGGAATTTAATCTAGTTTAAGTCTATAATTTTAAACAGCTTAAAACTTAATTTTTCAATCAGTTATTTCCATGCACCAGTCAGAATGTAACAATATAAGAGTTGCCAAGGAGCCTACCTACTATATATACCATGCTTCTTTCATATTTAGTCACAAAAAAGTGTTTTTTATATGCAGTATTATTGTGAATCATGTTTCTTGTGCAGTAATCCTTGTGACAAACCTGCCATGTGATTTCAGATGAGAACAAAAAAACCTGCTGTTCATGCATCTGTAAAGCGTCTGATGGTGAAAAACAACATGAAATGCTGCCTGTTTCTGAAAAGGTACTGCATATAATAGGTTCAGATACAGGATTATTACCACAAGCCAGGTCGATGAAATTGTGTAGTTTCTTGTGTGTGTGGCTTTTAAAAAAGTCGTTAAGAGGAGCTGAAAAACCAGAGTACTCAAGTACTGGACACAACCAAGTGGAAAGCTGGGAGTGGGGAGTCACACTTGGAAAGTAAGTTGAAAATTAATAGAAAATAATTAGAGACTAATCCAATGACAGCACGTTTATAAAAAGAGGACATATCTATTTCTAATGTAATGTAATGTATGTTCTCAGTATTGGGGTAAATCCAGCCCAAAGAATGCATGGTTACGCCCTAGTTTAGGGGGAGACCAGTGTGGAAAGACCACTTAATTTTTCCTTTTAGTATAATTTTATGCAGTGTCTGTAAAATGGCCTTATTTTACGGAATCGAAAGCAACTTGTTCCAATGAGAACTAGTGACTATATACGGGTCTAGTATATAATAGTAGGACATTACAGTGGATTATTTATCACTTTAAGGAATAATGTTACACTATATACCAACGTTTAGACTGCAGGTTCATTGTTCAACAGTGGTGTGATAACATGGCAAGATTCAATGCATTTACATGCTTTAAACATCTTACGTTGCCTTATTCAACCTGTTAAGAACCAATAACTTGACCTCTAAAGAATATCCTGTGTGATAACATTTATGAGACACTTGTAATACATTATCAGCTTCAGCGGGGAAAGCCAACCCACTCTAACATGACTCCTGGTGTGTGCAGGTGAACACTCGCATTGAGTCTGGAGAGTCTCATGTGTTACTGTTGATCCTGGAGGAGCTGCAGGAGCTGCAGAAAGCTCTGAATCTGCACCTCAGCTGCAGAAAGGAAGGAGGGAAGTCCTTCCAATGGGCCCAAAGGATCAACAGAGCCTTCTTCATATTCTACGTCACCACTGTGTCACTGTTTCTACCCTTCATCTTCATAGAGTGGAACTCTTAGAAGTGTAAAATAAAACCATGTAATACTTCAGTTTCTGTATTAACACGTGATGTAAAACTGTAAAATTGTGTCGTGTTGTGATTATAAAAGCAAACTTTGTGTATTTAAAGTATCTCATTCTAAATCTCTTTTACGTGGTTTACGTGGATTGTGCTGTCGATGAAAGCTTTGTTCATTCAGTTTAATGCATTGTTTTGAATACAATGGTATAACATGTGTAATGAAGAATCTATGTCTCTTCACAGCAACAGATACCAGAATAAAGTGAAAGCTACATGTTGACTTTCAAAAAACAACAATACAATAAAACCTAAAATATAAACCAACTGGAGTCTTTTGACAGAAAATGTGAATTCATGATGAATCTGTAGGCTAAAACATAAATTGTACCTCAAAATGTTTTTTAAAGGACCAGTGTGTATGATTTAATGGCTTGGTTGTTTCACTTTCTCCTTCCAAGCGTGAAGGAGAAACAACGGTGGCTGCGAAATGCACGAAAAATACAAAAGTCCCTATTGAGAGACAGTGAGGGCTTTAATGAACGAAAACACACCTAAACATGAACATAGGAGTCAATCAGGGTCGAGGAGCATTACGTAGGGCAGGCTGCTGTGTGTAAAATAATAACACTTGCTTCCTCATGTTACCTAAATAATTAAAATTATGTCTCCCTTTGAGTGATTGAAACTTTGTTGGGCAGTTTCTGGTTGTTTCAATCTACTTGATAAACGTTGTCACATAAAGTTTACCCATTAAGAATATTATTTATACATCTTCACCCCTAACACTAACTTATTTTAGAGACCCTCCACCAGAGCTCAGATTACGACCCAAACCTCGACCTCACCTCCAGAAATCGTTTGTGCAACGTGACAAAGAATAGAAACAAATCTAATCCAATGTGATCCGATCAGGACAATCGATTATAAAAGATTAAAGAGGAAATTTCACCGCTTCCAGTTGAAATCCTTCACGTTGACAACAGTCTCCAGTGAGTGTGTGAAACACTAACAAGCACTCAAACTCACTGACCTCCCTGATGTAATATTTTCTCCACTGTAATATTTCACATTATCTCTCCGCTCGGAGGAATACGTCTTCCTCTGCTCTCCTGTTTCAGTCTACTTTCACCTCACAGCTCATCGGTCACTTTAAACCAATCACGTCCATCCTCAGCAGCCCTGAGATCCTCGACGTTATAAAAATATCATCAAAAAGGAAGCTCGTCCATCATTTGGTCAATCATAGCGTGGATCTGGTGTGTTGCAGTAACATGAGGACACAGACACATGTGCACTCATCGCTCAGGCTGCTACAGCGCTATAAAAAGTCCCCTCAGGACTTTCACATGTTTTATTGTTTCACCACATCGAATCACAGAGGATTTTGATTTGATCTGTTTTAGCCATG
>NW_023339651.1:5925007-5925403 GCF_004916995.1 Morone saxatilis | reverse complement strand
CATTTTAATGCAGAAATCTTGCATATTATAAAAGCTTTACTTTGTTCCCAGATGATGCGTCTAATGATTTTGTTGATCTCCTCACTTTTCCTTTAGCTCCACCATGAGGTCGATATTTGTGGTTTTGAGTTAGGTAGTTTTATCAACAACTATTGGATGGATTGCCGTGAAACACTTGACCTCTCTGCTTTGAAAGAGAGGAGAGTTGACAGAATGTTTGTTTTATTTCAACCATTTTATCCCTGTTTCTCCTGATAATATAATGAAAATAATTATTCATGCTATCATTGTGGCACCAAACATAGAAACATCCTAAGACAACTCCTTTATGTGCCATCATCCAACTGTACATGCTTTTGATCTCTCATTGCTGACTTAACAGAAAGTTTTCAAAGT
>NW_023339651.1:5914661-5924914 GCF_004916995.1 Morone saxatilis | reverse complement strand
TAATTTCATGCTTTTGTCAATAAAGAATATGACTGAATTAATCATCAGTTATACATCTCAATACATAATTTAATTCATATATTTTAAAAATGTGTAATAACGCTGTAATTTCCTATATTTATTCTTATTTTATTATTTCTTACTACTTTCAGTGATTTATCTGCACTTATTTCTATTCTTGTGCTGCTGCAACACTTGAATTTCCTCTCTGGGCATCAATAAGCTTATTTTATCTTCTTTCTTTCTGTCTTCTTACTGATCCAACTGTTGATTTGTGCGAAAAATAGCTGCGATGACCACTAAACAGCCCATCTCTGTCTCATCAAGGCCTCCCGCCTCCTGCTTCTTCCCCTGAATATTCCCAGAGAGATGCGGTGATGACCACTGAGGGAGTGACCACTCTTCTCCGGATGGCTGCAGGCTAATGAGACTATTAAAAGCAAAACATAAATGATAGGTGATCCATTTTGGCCCGGCCCCTCTTCCATTATGAGGCGGAGGTATTATTACTGCTAGAGCCTTGGTGACATTTCCAGACAAACACTGAGAGGACTGGGATGCAGATTCTCACAGGTGTTGCAGTGAAGATGCTTATTGGTTTCCTCTCTCTTCTCTTCTTCACAGGTAAGCTTTTTTGTCATTTATTTCCTGAACACTCTTGTGGATTGTTAATTTAACTTAAACATGTCTTTTTAAACACTGTAAACTTTAAGGATGAAACTACCTTTTTAGTGTTTATCATTTTCATGTGTCTGCTTGGTGTTTGTAGTGAAGGAATTAATGCGTGTGAGCCAGAAAAGCGATGTTTTCTTATAAATAAATAAAGATGTTAAGAATAAAAATGTTTCCAGAGTTACAAACAAAATGTAAAAAAGAAAAAAAACAAGAAAAAAGAAGCAACTCAATGTTAATATGTCCTTTTTTATATGAAATATTCATATGTTATTATATATAGGAATATTAGATGAATCTAAAAATTGTGCCACTTTAACTACATGCAGTTGAGCGACAAATAGCAGATGGATCTTAGTTAGACAGCCCCTCATTTTTAACTTAAATGACAGCAAAAGTGCTCACATTTAAAAATCATTAGTGGACTGATTGCCGTCCTGCCAACGCCCATCTCGCAATGGCCTCTCAGTGACCACAATCAATGGTTATTACTGCAGATATTTGTGAGCTGGTGTTTCTTTTATGCCCTAATAATAATAATCTGAGAAAGCGGTGGATGCACAACCAGACAGAACAGAGACTAATGTTTGTCATTTCTTCTAAATTATAAATAATTAAGAGCACATAGAGTAAATCTGATGTCTCTGAAGTTCTATTGTAGAAGAAAATTGATTAAGAGCTTAATTTCCTGATTTCTTTCCTTTTAATGTGATTTCTGTCAAACAGAATGTGTTTTGATGTATTTTGATGTGTTTTGATGTGTCTCTTTCCTGTAGATGGGGTGTACACTGAGCAAAACTGCAGTTATCACGATGTTTTAAACCACCTGAACCTGAACAGAAACAATGAACTGTACTTAATGACCCGGCCTGTTAAAAACTACAAACGGCCCACACGGGTGTCACTGGAAGTGCTGCTCTATGCCATACTAGATGTGGTAAGTGATTAAATCTATATTTCTCCAATTTCCTTTGTTGGAAGTGTTGTCTGGGCATAAACTCAAATCTAAAGAAATGTTCAAAATTGGTCAAACCTGTATTTAGTCTTTAGGCACATGGGACTACTTTTTCCCCCCCTAAAATGGTATAAAATGCCTCAGAATAAGCAGTAAAAACTGAGGGATTTCTATTATTTTTCGTACACACATGCAACAGGCTCCTATATATATATTCCATATAAATAAAAGTATGTTTGTAATAAAAAAATAATACAAATCCCTCTGTTTTTACTGCTTATTCTGGAGCGTTTTCTACCATTTTAGGAACAAACAGTAGTCTCATGTACCCAAAGACTAAATATAGTATGATAAGAAATTGGCTGCAACTACACACAAACAAGTATTTGATATCATACAACATACATCAAATTAACACAATTGTAGTGTTTTTCCTCGTCATTCAAAAATCCTGACTTTGACACATGATAAAAGTGTGATATTTTAATGTTATCTTAAAATTTACTCTCAGATACTTGCCCAATGTATGTCTGTACTACATTTCTAGACTTTAGAGCAATCAGAACAAATTTTATGGCATTTTTATTTGTCATATTAAATATAGTCTTTGGGCACAAATGGGTCAATTGGTCGCCAAAATTCATGTAGCAAATACTCGTAACTCTTAAGCATATCACAGTGTTTCACTTATGATGGCGGACAGCAGTGACTACATTAACAGTTCAGTATAAAATATTCCAGCTGTAAAATATATTTAAATGTGTTGTAATAACTTAATTAACTGGTTAGGTTCATTATTTTAACCCACAAAAAAACACTATTATGGATGTAAGACCTAAAAAATGACTTTAGAAAATCTTCAGGGAATGTGAGGTGGAAAATGCAAACAAAATGTGTTTTAATATAACTTTATTATCCTTTTGAAAGGTTTGTTTGGCAAATACAGGAATCTTCTCACAATCTGTGTCTTAATCACTTTGCTGTATATACATTTTTTCATGTTGTTGTTGTTCGCATGAATGAAACATGGAAATATATAGTGGGAGTGCAGGTCAAATGATTACTGTGGTAATATGTAACATTTTGTCCCAGTTGCACCATTTATTAAACAGATTTTAAGATTGATTTTCTCTCTTACATGTGCTGCTGCAGCCTTTACGTCAATCTGACAACACTATATTCAGACTAAATTCAGAAACTAGGGATAATAACTTTGGCTTAATTATGTTAACTGTGGCTATCTCACCAGCTAGCTTTGATAGCTTGACATTGCTCTCTTGCTTTAGGTGTTTATCTCAAGCCAAACCACAAATTTGAAATGTTTACATGAACAGGATTTATTGTAAATTCATTCATTCATCACTCTGTTTATTATAATGCAAATTACAGATTTAGACTTTATAATGTATAAATTCAGAGCATTGTGCCGTCTGTGTGGAGGTTTGTGCTTTGGCTGGAAAGATTTTCACACTCATTATTTTTGTTTCCAGGTTGAGAAAGATCAGAAATTCATTCCTTATGTTTGGACTGTCATGGTGAGTTCAGTGTCAGTAGATAATAAAGAACTCAGATTTAAAGGTGACGTTCACTGCCACTAGATGTCGCACTAGAGCACCAGCATCATCCACCAGACCTCCGACAATCACCATCGCTTGTTTAGTTGAAATGAAAGATGTAAAAAATATGGGCAATAAGTCAAAGTATGTCCATTAAAAGTAGTTGTTTTTGTCTGACAGGCTCAGATTGTTATTATGAGTTTCTGACAATTTTAAGGAAAGGACCCCTACAGAGATAGAGCGTTTGTTTAACCAGAAAAAGCTGTAATTTCATTTGACACCAGACTCCATTGACAAAAGTGGTAATTTTATCATAACTTCATTTCAACTGGACAGAAACAAAATAAAATTCACCAAAACCGTCTTTTTTTAGTCTTTTCCAACAATCACCAAGTCTTGTTTGGTCAAAATAAATCCTTAATATATGGAGTTAAATGAGAAATGAGAAACAGCCACTATATTGCTTTCTTCAAAGCAAACACGAAGGGACTCAAGTGTGACATCATTCTCTGTTCAGGACACTATTACTCCCTCATATCTTTACATAGCAAATAGTTGTTTGCTGCTATATCAATGTTCTAAATCTCTTTAAAATGGTGTTACAGTAATTTGTGTCCCTCTTTCTCACTTCCCTTTGTATTTCCTGTCTATGTTCCTGTTGTTTACCCCTTTGTTTCCCGCTGTAGAGGTGGCACAATGAATACATTTCCTGGGATCCAAATCAGTTTTGTGGCATTGATAATGTTTCTCTTCCTACTGAAGTTTTGTGGAAGCCAGATCTCACCATTGAAGAAATGTAAGTGTGAATGTTGTTAACACACACACACACACACACACACACACACATTCACCATGTGTGTATATTTACATTTTATATTATATTATATTAATATATATATTATATATTATAGTCATATATAGAGTTTTTTTTGTTTTGTTTTCAGAGTTTCTGGTATTCTTTTTCAGATTCACATAAACACAGTAATGAACGGTAGGACAAGTATGTGGAACAGAACACTACTTTTTAAAAGTGACATCTCTTTGTAAGGTGCAGCAGTATTTTCAGCAGTGGTACAAGTGCAGAGGAAGAGGCCAGATGACGAGGCCAGATGACAAGCCGTTATTGCAGGGAATTAGTTGTTCCTGTGGTGGCTGAGACCCTTTGCCAGTTACCTTCCAGCCGGGCTGGGAGAAGCACACATGTGAGAGAGCAATGCAACTAAGTCGGCTTTCAGGCAGCGGTATGAAAGACTAAGAAGACCATTACCATCTGAGGGAAAGCGAGCGCTCTACCATTTGAACTAATTCCCCTTGTAGACTGGCTCTTTGCCTTGTGTGCCAAGCTGACTTGTGCCTCAACTTTGTGTGCTTTGTCATGATAACACGTCCTGTAGTCCACCCTTGAAAACACACTTCCCAGAGTAGAGGTGATGAGTGGTTTAAGGCAATGGACTGCCTGTTCCTATTGGTGCTTTGCACACGTGTGTTCGAATCCCATCATTGTCGCAGTCACAAGTTACGTTGAGTCTGCATGTTTATATGTCACCAAGCTCAGTCGCAATTAGGTAGTGTTCAATATTGACCGAATCAGATGTTCCATTTTAATATATTTGTTTTTTTGTTGCTCTTCAGTGTTGTTCTTTTCATGTCTCCCCTTTTGAAATGATCAACAATTATTTTTAGTTAGCCCTGTGGCAAAACTTGCTAGATTTACAACAAAACAGCCCAGTGCCAGACACACCTGGACACCAACCACCGCCAAAACAAATGGCGGGTTACGTCATCCCAAAACAAGACTTGAATTCCCACTCTGGGGGTAGACAGTCCCGAAAGAAGTGCGCTTCCCTCCACAGGGCCTCTCTCTCAGTGGCCGCTGCTGTGTGCTTGATACAATCATAGAAATCCAAAGGTTTAAATAATGAAATAGTAATGAGGAGCACTTGCCTGCACTTTGTGAAGGTGAAGAAGAACAACTGTTAACATTTTTGTAATAGTTTTAAGTTGGTTTTGCGAGAAACATTTTAATACTCAAGCTGGTGAATATTCATAAATTAATATATAAATAAATATAAATTGCCAAAATATCCATCACATTTTCAACATGGTTTTCTATCATTTCTTCTTCTGCAATAGTTTATTGACTCCAGACTGGAGAATTTAAGTGTTTATCTTAATGCATTCATGCATGATAAATTAAAAATTACTTGCGTGAAATGTAGTTGCATAACTTATCTTATTGCCACCTAATGAAGCGGATTGGGCATCCGCGATGATGTGACACATTATATGCATTTTCTTTGTCAATGTTTTCATAAAATTAACATTGATTACGTCACAATTACTTGCCTCAAGTTACCTTAAATAAAAAACAGTGAGGTATACAGAGTTTTAATTTGGGGAACATAGAGCACTGGTATTGGGTCTAGCCATCATGTGTGTCTCTGTGTGTTCTCATACAGGACAGAGAAGGACAAAGCTCCCCCGAGTCCTTATCTCACCATCAATGATAAAGGCGATGTTGAGGTCCAGAACGACCAGGTGCTGGTCAGCACCTGCAGGATGCACATTTACAAATTCCCTTTCGACATCCAGAGCTGCAACCTCTCCTTCAAGTCCGTCATACACACCGGTGAGAGCGTGATGAGTTGTGTTTAATGTGTAACTGTGTTTATAAGAGTTTATAGTGACAGTTGTGTGTCTGAGGTAAACATATTGGTTGAGTCAGTCTTTTGTGAAAGGGAAAGAATTAGTAAAAGAATATTTTTTTGGTTTTGCAATAGCGCCCTCTGTCGGTGCATTAACCAACAGCACAGTATCCTTCCATTCTCTGTCTACCGTAGACGATCTATACTAATTAATTTCACATTGCCAATAAATAGGCTATATAATTTCGCATAATAAGCATAATCACATCACCGTCCCAAGTGGCACTGATTAAGAGCAAGTGTTAATTATTATTTATTCGATGGTTTGATTTTTTCTGTTCATATCACACTACAACAATGACAGATGATAACAATCAGATATGATCATGCTTTAAATGTTCTCCCCAAATTAAGTGTTCTTTCAATTACTTTGTGATATGAGCGTTAGGTGCAGAATATGGGACTATTTTGTGTAGTCGCTGTATTTCTGCTGTATTTTTATTTACTGTGACAGAGAGCGGGGGGTCATGGTGAGCAGAACGTTTGCAGTGGAGATGGTTTTGATAGATGTGTAGATGAGTTTCATGTTGTTTTCAGAATTAAAAGCCCTATTGGTGAGCATCTGTAGCCCAAGTTTTTGAATTGTTAGCACTAACCGGCCCTCGTTTGTTGGCTTTTCCTGCCAACTGAGAATCTTGATTCATATTTGATCAGCACTACCTTGTTTGATAGTTTGATCTGAGTTTTACTGTTAACATCACAAAGCAGCCACACCCTAAAGTATAACTTATTTTATGGTCTATTTTACTACTAAATTGGACCATGAACATCACGGTATCATGGTATATATAGCAACCAGTTCTTTCACCTCCTATCTCATGCAGCAAAGGATATTCGGCTCCAGCCGAGCGACAACTCTTCAGAGGCCACCGAGTGGTCTCGTGAGGTGATGCGGACCCAGTATGAGTGGCTGTTCATCAACATGACAGTTACCGCCAACAATGCCAGCGATTTGTTCGGCCAGGACATCATCATTTACACTGTACGTATAACTAGCCACAGATGTACAAAGGTAGAAAGTAAATGTATCACTTTATTCAGTGCCTGAATTGGACAAAAAAAGGTTCCTTAACCACAACATACCCCTAAACCTAATTCTAGCTAACTAAGTGTTTACACAGGGATATAGTTATGCGGGCGCTTGCCTACTTTTTTAACCACCTGTATTCCTCCCCTACTCGTCCTCTGATTGGTTCTGACCCTAACATTTTCAGGCAGAGTAGGGTTGGTTTTCGTGGAATATTACTAATATCTGCATTTTCTGCCTTTCTTTTTTCCTTATTTTCAAACTTCTTACCCTATTTTTTTCTTCTTTTACTTCTTTAACTGATCTGAAAATAGCCACCAGCAGCTCCTCTTTAACTCATAAAAAATATCTTTTTACTTCAATTTGTGAGTGTAGGATTAATACAATATAATAATGATTCTGTTGCTTCTTTTTACACAGCAGAACATGAGCAGATTGTTGCAGATTATGTTGTTGCAGGCTGCGTACTACGTAGTATTTCCAGTTGCCTTTCTCAGACGTGCAGGAATAACAACATCAACCACCTCAACCTTTAACGTCATGTCACAGATCACCATGAGGAGGCGGTCTCTCCTCTACATTATCAACTTCTTGCTGCCCATCCTGTTCTTCTTGTGTCTGGACTTGGCCTCCTTCCTGATCTCAGACAGCGGGGGCGAGAAGCTCAGCTTCAAGATCACCGTGCTGCTTGCCGTCACCGTGTTACAACTTATTCTGAACGAAATTCTGCCTTCCTCGTCAAACAGGATTCCACTTATAGGTAAAGAAAAGCAGGAACAGCACATACTGACTCAAAGAGTTGTTATTTATCTGCATTAATGATGCTGCCTGCCTCTCTCAGCGGTCTACTGTATTGGGATTTTTGCTCTGATGATGCTGAGCCTCCTGGAGACGATTTTGGTGATGCATCTGATAGAGAAAGACTCCACTGCATCCCAAAACAACGAGGCAAACAGAAACCAAAGCTGGAGAGAGGACTGTGACAAACAGGGCAAAGCCAACTTCCACAATAGTCATGGAGGTGAGACCAGGAGCCAGTTTGCTGTTCAAAATTAGTCTAGTTACATATAACCTTAGTGTCCTTAGTAATTACTGGTCCTTATGTAGATATAGAGATTTAGATATTTTATTTTATTTTATTTCATATATGAAATCATGTGTGTGTAGCATAAAGGGACTTTTATTCCATTGTACAACCTTGTTGTATAATGATAATTACATGTCTATTCTAAGAGCTGTAAAACTCATTTACTCATTTACTAATATCGAACAGAATAAAAGGTAGCTAACATGAAACATGGTCGTCAATCTGACCTGTTGCTTGATCAAAAACTAGTGCAATAAGGTGCAATTTTAATATAATATGTGTAACAACATTATAATCAATTACTGTAGTTCTGAAGAGATGCCCTGGCCTACAAATCTTTCTCCAGATTATTCTACATATAATCATGATTTAAATAGCTTTTGAAAATAAAAATTTGTGATGCAAAAATTACAATTGCAATACGTGTCAAAATAATCAAAATATTAATATTAAATTGACCATATTGTGCATCAAAAAGCTGCTTAATAATAATTAATAATTAAAATAATTGTTTGTGCACCAAACTTTTAGATAAATAATTAATCAATGTAGGTACACATAAACCAGCAATGATTAACCATTAATTATTTTTCTACTTAATACGTGTTTGCTTTGAAATTGTCTTTGTTTCCCTTCAGAGGTGCCCAAATTGACTCAATGCATCTATGATGTGTCTACTGGTGAAACTCCATCTGAACTGCTGCCGGTTGCCAAAGAGGTTAGAATTGGGTTTAAATCCTCATCACGATGGGCATGAAGTGCTGAAATGTCTTAGCTGATAATGTTACAATCCATAATTGTATAAACCCCTCTACTCAACCACTTTTGCAGGGCGACAGCAGCATACCAATGGAGGAGTGTCATGCTTTGGAAAAGATCTCAAGCGAGCTGAGAGAGATTGAGAAAACACTGTCTCTGCTCCTCAGCAACAGGAGGGAGGAGGAGAGCCCCGACTACTGGACCGGAGTGGCTAAAAGAGTCCACAAATGTTTCTTTATTTTCTATGTAACAGTGGTCATTTTGTTTTTAGTTATTATCTTTTTGAAATGGAATGCCTGATGACATGATTAAGGGGAGACTCGTGGGTACCCGTAGATCCTGTATTTATTAAAATATTTTGAAGTCAAAGGTCATGGGAACCCTTCCTCTTCCCCCCTTGGTTGGTACCAGTTGATGTGTTAGGTCTTCTAGTTATATATATATATAAAAAGGAATAGGTAAGGATAACGGGTTGGCCAATCAGATTTCACGGGTCCCCTTTATAAAACGCCCCTGGTTGTGGCAACAACGTAATATCTGTTTTTTGAAAACACTACATTTGTGTTACACGGTGGACTCGCAAGGAGGTATTGGGGTGGATGACGGGACTGTCACACAGTCGAGGGTTCGCGTCCACACTCCTCCGAGGTTAGCAAAGAGTGATTTTGGTTGATCTTATCCACTCATAGTAGTCACTATGAGTGGATAAGATTGTCTATTTTGGTGGAAATTTGGTTCGTATTACATGATATGTACTCATAATGATGAGGAAATGTATTTGACTGATCAGATATTGTCCATCAGAATATTACAACTACTGAAGGACTGTTATTTGCATGTTCTACGTGGTACTAAATCCGCATCTAACGCATATGAACATATGACATGGTTTTCATCTGGACATCTGTTTGTACTGTAAAATGTCTCTAGCATATAATATGCACAATTTATGTATTGTACATGCTCTCACGGGTTGTGCATATTCTTGGAGGACACAGGGAAAAATCTTTTAATATTTATATCAAGTTGTCTTCAGAGGAAACGCAGTATTTAATGCTGTGTGGTTTAGTCTACAGTGTGTCATGATTAATTTAATGGAGTAACAATAAACAGTTGTATATACAGTGCTGGCTTTGAAACATGTATGAGACTCTTTGTATATTTGCACAAATAAACAGCTAAATAATAACATTTTTCTTCTTATACAAAAACAAACATATGCACGTTCTTGTTTTTGTCACTTGTGGGGGCCATAATTTTCTTTGTTACTTGTGGGGACCACGTATTTTGTATTGACTCACAGCTGAATTTCACTGTGTAAATGTTATTTTCATCTCCTTTGTCATCTCTATATGCAGTGACGGCTGGTGGAGATTTTGGGTGGGTGGGCTAACAAATGCATTATACTCATCAATACTCAATACAGCAGCAACAGTAGCATCACATCAAGTTACAGCAACAACATTGTATACTTTGTTATAGCAAGTGCTCT
>NW_023339651.1:5906895-5914561 GCF_004916995.1 Morone saxatilis | reverse complement strand
AGTTTTTCATCTTTACTGTAAAAGATGGGGGTGGGGGGCTTAGCCCCGTTAGCCCATATATACCAGCCATCCCTGTCTATATGTTTGTTTAAGGTCCAGTGTGTATCCAGTCACACCTGAGATTAGTTGCATTTATTTTAAATGAATGAAAACTGTAGTTTGTTAGCTCATGCTTGACACAATAAACAGCTTCTACATTGAACTATTTTTCTTGGAAACTAGTGAGAACTCTTTTGGTTTGATAGCAAAATTGATCTGCCCACAGGTGACCAAGAGGGTGTTGACATTTCCTGGCAGCTTTGTTGTGTTTCTATCATTAGACTAATGACGGACAGAGAAAAGTATTAGTCAATTAAGTTGCCCAGCCCTCTTCCATTACAGGGCCGTGGTATTGCTGCAACAAAAATTTAAAGAGGGCACGGAGAGGGCAGAGTGTGCAGTCACAGTCATGTTGCTTGCAGGTTTCCTCTTTCTCCTCCTACTCACAAGTAAACTGGGATTCAATTCTCTATGATGCACAAAAATTTGAAGTTTAGACTATAAGTTATATCTAGCAATGCAGATAATTTTGTTTCAGCATGAAAAAAATTTATTGAAATAATAATGATAATACCAGCATATATATAAAGTAAACAACTAGTAACTTTAGTTTACTGAATAAATTATTCTTTTTCATTTTTCTTAAAAATCTTTTTCCAGTTACACATGTTTGGTCGTACCCATATCTACACTCATATATTGACTACAAAAGCCTTGTTAACTCTTTTTCTGTCAGGTGGAAGTACTTCCAATTATACAGAGCTTCCTCATGATCAACACAAGTCCAACCAGACCTGTAAGTGTATGAAACAAATACTGTGCATGAGTGTATATGGATACTTATTCCTGCAGCCTTAATTATGGAATTTTTGACACCGAAGACCCTTGTTTACTTTTAACTGGGTGTTTCTGAGGCAGTTTTTGTGTGTAGTAATACATTTATGTTATTCGTATAAACAGTAAACAAAAGTATTTATGGTCTGTTGTGAATCCATGAGGACTGACTTTAAGGTTCCTGACTTTAATTATTACCCTTTTCCGACCTTGGGTTTAGTTGAATAGAATTTTTTTTTGATGTATCTCAAATTGCCTCATGTACATTTAAAAGACTGTGAAAATGCTCACATTTAAAAATCATTATTGGACTGATGAGATAAAACCCAGCAGTCCTGCCAGTGCACATCTCATAATGGCCTTTCAGTGACCACAATCCCTTGATATTACTGCAGATATTTGTTGGTGTTTTTCAAGGTTTGACAAATCGATTCAGAGGAAGTATCCACTTACTGTACCCACAGAGACACATGTTTTTGTTTGTTTCATATTATACATTATTTAGGGCGCACCCAGTAAATGTCCAGACAAACATAAGAGCTCAAAAAATCACTATATTGGTGAATGTTTCCCTTCTAATATCGGTATCAGTCTCACAAATCCCATATCAGTCGGTCTCTAATTTAAAGCATCGCAATCTGTAAATTTCAGTATTTCTTTCTGTTGAAGATAATCAATGTTTTGAGATCTCTCTCATAGTGAATGTGTTTTGATGTTTTTAGCTGTGGCTGGGGAGTCCAAGTCTGAGAAAGTGTGCAGTTATCAAGACGTTTTAAACTACCTGAACTTGACTAAAAACAATGAGCTGTTCTCCATGACTCGGCCTGTTAAAGACTACAAACAGCCCACAAATGTATCCGTGGATGTGGTTCTGCGTGAAATTCTAAATGTGGTAAGTGGGTAAGCTTTAACATTTGTGTTACTTTTGGTTTTAAGTACCCTTTATGTGTTGCCAAGACATCGTAAACGAAATTTTGGGGGGAAATTGAGAACTAACAAGTGAACTAGTTCCAGTGGTTAGCGCTGCAATATTCATTTAGTCATTTATTAAGCTCACAGCAATACTGTATTAGATAGATATGCATGTGATATACTGCAGAGTGGTGTAGAGCATTAACCACTGTGCAAACCGACTTTTAATCCATGCTGTTGGTCTTTTAATGTCTGTGTTTAATTCAACGCTTTGTGTGCACAGATTTACACATCATGATTATGGTGAAAATGTATTGTGCAGCCTTGGTAACGTTATGTATATCTGTTTTAGATTTGACATTAGCTGAAGTACTGTTTGTACATTTATATGAAAGTTATTAAAAATGTGTTTCAGTAATTTGAAGTTTTAATGAACCTTTTCTGTGTGATGGGTCAGCTTTGTTGAGCATTATAACAAGTCAAAATGTGTGATGTGAAAAAGATCTGTTTGTTAGTTGCATGAAGATGTTGGTATTGTGAATAACAGAATCACGCAATATCACCTGTGGATGTGTCAGCGCTTGCAAGCTATAAAGTAGCCTTCTCATTAGCAGACATTGTGTAAATAAGCAACCGTAACGATTTACATTACATACAGAACATTTTTGTTTATGTCTGTGATCCTGGTGGCCAGGGACATAGAAAAGAGGGATGCCAGAGAGTACAATTAAAATCTTCTCCACAGACATTCATCCACTGCAGGTAGTCACTAAACCTACTGGCCCCGGACAGTGTTGCTTTGTCAGTCTTGAAGCAAAACAGTGTGTGGCGGCCAGGTGAATTTTGCCTTGAATGTTACCTCATTTGCATAAGTTGAAATTTTTCAACTCCTGCCTGTTTTCATATCGCTGGTCACCTGGAAACTCCAGACAAACATGTCATTTCTAATTGTTGTATATAAGCATGAAAATGTGCGTATGGTACATTCCTGTTCATAAGTGCGCTTGTTAAGTTGCTCTTTAAGCACTCATTTTAGGTTCATGCAATTTAATTAAGTATCTCCAATTTGTAAGAATTTTGTATTTTCCTTATTTACATTTCAAGAGGAAATTTTACACTTTTAGTTAGTATTCAATGAGGTTTTTTTCCATTTTTACCAGAGATACATGGTTATCACCCAAAAATGACTGATGTAGATTACGTTGTTGCTGCAAGTTGTGTATTTTATGGCTGCTGTACTTTAGCCTTTCTCAGATGTGCAGGAGTATGAAGATCAACCATTTAAAAAACAAAAATCATTTCACGGGCGCCCGGTTAGCTCAGTGGGTAGAGCTGGCGATCCCCACTGTACCAGCACCAGGCCTGATCCTTTGCTGCTAGCGTTCCCAGGTTCGAATTCCGACCTGCGGCCCTTGAACTGCGTGTCATCCCCTCTCTCTCTGTCCCCTTTCCTGTCTTCTTCAACTGTAAAGCCCCAAAAAATACCTTTAAAAAATAAAACATCATTTCACAGATCAGCATGAAGAGGCGGTCTGCCCTCTACATTATCAACTTCTTGCTACCCATCCTGCTCTTCTTGAGTCTGGACTTGGCCTCCTTCCTGATTCCAGACAGCAGGGACGAGAAGCTCAGCTTCAAGGTCACAATGCTGCTCGCTGTCACCGTGATGCAGCTTGTTCTGAATGAAATTCTGCCTTCCTCTTCAGAGAGGATTCCACAGTTAACGGCTCTACAGCTGTTGTAGCCACTCTGTGAGGCTGTACTGAGCCTGCAGAGTGGTGCTCTGAATTAAATGCTAACATCAGCATGCTCACAGTTACAATGCTAACCACTCATGTTAAGAAGGTTTAATGCTTATTTCACACATCGTTTGCTAATTGGACCGCACTAAACATTAAGTACACACTGAGGCGAGACAATGCGTAATCGTCTGACGCTGCCCTTCCCCCTTTAGTTGTCCTCTGTATCGGGATCTTTTCCTCTGATGATCTGGAGACGATTTTGGTGATGCATCTGATTGAGAAAGACTCCCAAGACAGCAAGACAGACCAAAGCCAGAGTGACGGTAACAAACAAGGCAGAGTAAACTATACTGAAGGTGAGATTCGTTATAATATCCATGTATGTGTGGAGATCCCAGAGATATGTGCAGCCACCACAGCCACAACCTGTTTAGCCTGCTGCCATCGGGGTAGAGGTACAGAAGCTGCTGCTGCCGTAACACCAGCTTCTTCTCTCAGGCTGCTAAATTCATCCTCAGCACAACATTATACAAATTAGTAATGACTCTAACTCTCCATCTCTGTGTTGTAAATGACTATAAAATAACCTTGAATAATATAATGTTGAATATACTACCACAATCTTGTGTGTTATATGTTGTTCCAGACAAGAAGAAGTGTACTGCGTGCCTCTGTGACCTGTCTGCTGATGAAACACCAACTGAGCTGCTGAAGGTTGGGAATTGTACTTTAAAGGTCTAGTGTTTCACATTTAGGAGGATCTATTGGCAAGAAATATAATATAATATTAATAATTTTGTTTTCATTAGTGTATAATCACCTGAAAAAAGGAATCGTTATGTTTTTGCTACCTCAGAATGAGCTGTTTTTGTCTACAGACGCTGTGAGTAGCCCAGAATGGACAGACCGAACACTGGCTTTAGATAGGGACGTTTGCATTTTTCACGAGATTTGTGGCCACTGTAGTTACTCCTTTGTGTTTGGAGGGGTAGGTTGAAGTTATGGAGTTGCTATCTGCAAATAGACTGTGTAGGATTTAGTGGCATCTAGCCATTGGTCCTTTTAAAATTAGAGCTCTGTGCATTTGTCAAGGATTTGTATCTTAGAAATTTCACCCCAATACTACAGTGACAGTAGAAGTAATTTCATTTTTTTAACCAACTAGCTCAACACTTTTCAGCTCCTGCGTATAACAAATACAAAAACATTTCAAATCAAAAACACCTGAACTGCATTAATAACACAGGAAGTTTCCAGGATATTTATATATGTCGTAGCTGTCAGTCTGTTTTTAATCTGTATGATTTTACTTTGGAATATTACTCCATAATGACATTGCAACCTACAGTGGGAAACCTTTACCTCTGTGTGTGTATTTGACATTGACACAAACTTACTTGTAGTCTGCAGTCTTGTCCTGTTCCTGCATCATCACAGCTGTTTTATTTCTACACACTGCTACATACTCGGTATTAGCCTGTTATAGAAGTTGTGTTGTGTTATGCCGACTATATACCTTTCAAATGTAATATAAACAATGTTAATATTCAATGAATCCACCGCATGCTTATAATAATGTATTGAATGTATTAATTAAATGTTGTATCATACTCTCTCTCTGACAGTATGATGTGATTAATGTCTGCTGCCCATTAAAAGTATGAGGCTGCACAGGCTGCATGCAAATTTATATAAAGCATGTAAATGTGTGTGTGGTTGTTATGTCACAAATATGATTGAGTGATTTCATGTTGTCTGTGTCGTGATTTGGGGTTTTTCTTTAGTTATGACCTGTTTTATTTTGTGTGTTACTCCTCCTCTTGTGTCTGACTTTACTTCTTGTCTTTGGCGCTGATTATTTCCACCTGTTTCTAGTTAACTTCCCCCTCATCTGTGTTTCATTGGTTTATTAGTTCTCTGTGTATTTGTGTTTTCCTTCAGTTCTTAGTTGAACTGTTTCTCTGTTTTCTTTTTATAACCTTTTGGATTTCTGGATTTGTTATTTTCTTGGTTTACTCTCTTTTGGACTATTTTGTGTTGCCCTGCCTGTTATTGACATTACCTTTTGGTTAATTCTCCGGTCTCGTGTGCATCTGCATCTTTATTTAATGAACTAATAGTCCTCTCATTTGGTTCTGAAAACATGTATCAGTCTCTACAAAGCTTAAGTAAACAATAAAAACAAACCTTTTTTGTCCTCTCTTTTTAGTATTAGTATTAAGAGGTTAATAATGTCCTTTGTTCTCCACCACATTTGTATGCTTAGTTGTATGTTTAGTTACAATTATGTTTCCTCAGCTAAATAAACTGTTTAAAAACCCTCTTGGATTGCTTTCAAATGCATCGTCACAAAGCTGAAAAAAAGCTGTTTTTCTGAGAGCTTTTAGAGATCTGTGGTTCCCAAAGGACAGTGATACTGAACATATGATGATCTTTAAAATATGATGCATGGCTGTAGATTAAACCACCCAACAGTATGCTTAAACATCTACAGCAGTGAAATACAACCCGCATTAATGCAGCAATATTATTATTATTATTATTTAAAAACATATATAACAGTACTGACACAAACCATTTTACTACTACTTAAGGCTTCATATGCAGGACATAAGAGTGGAGTATTTTCAGTGTGGTACTGCAGAAAAATGCTGACCATTAATAATATAAAACTTATTCTTTTTACCTTTATTATTATCATTATTTTATAAAAGGATTATAACTTTAAGCTGTTACTGTTGACTCAGGTTACAGGTACAGTAGTTCTATCAGAGTTTGACTGATTATTGTGACAATAAATATAGTAAAGATCAGTCTTGGACCAATTCTATTTCAGTGTTTATTTCACCCTGAACACAAATGTTTATTTTATGTATTTTATGCCTTTATTGAGGAATCAAACCAGAGACTTTGCAATCACATGTGGTAAGAGCTTAAACCACTACACCACCATTACAACCCAATTTAGTTCTTCACCAAATAATAATGTGTTTTTATTGAGTTAAGTGAGCTCAGAACTCTTTCCACTTACTCCGTTGCAACTACAGAAGTAAACCCTGGGGTACATCTGGTTAGAAATTACTGTGTTAGACTACTCAGATGAAAAAACAACTAAACAATGGGTTGGTCAGTTCAGTTTGCCCAGCCCTCTTCTAGTGTGAGGAGGATAAGTACTTCTAGACAGCACAGAGTTGACATCAATGCACATCTGCTTCACAGACCTCTCATAGACTTTGGATTCTCTCTGGTCCTGCACTCATGATGCTTGCTGGATTCCTCTTTCTGCTGTTCCTCACAGGTAATGTTTCTCTCATACTCACAGCATCTTGTTGCTCTGGATAATACACAGACGTTTACTCTGAACAGATTTTGTTTGAAATAATTTTAAAGTGAAGTCCGTGGCTAATCAACAGCAACGGTTTCTGAAAAGATGTGTTGCTGTTGAACCCACTTCCACTGTTTTGGGAAAGAGGCAGATATCTTACAGACATACAGTATATCTCAAAACCCGAACAAATAAACTAAAAATTATTTGCTATTTACCATAAAGGTTGTGTTGTTTCACTCAATTCCTGTATTTCTATGGCATCATGATTATGTAATTGTTTCCCATATACAGGGGCGGATCTAAAGAAATATTAATGGAGTTGAATGGGGACTTTAGGGGGGCAGAAATATTTGCTGATTTAATTGCAAACAATGAAATATATCAATATTTGTTTGGAAAAGCCCCCAACTTAAGATTTGAACTTTAAAACAGTACATTATTGTGACACATTAGTGAAGTATATATATATATATATATATATATAATGAATAAATTGTTGTATTTAAAACAATTTTCATTGAACTTAAACCATCACTTAGTCTGAAACATGGACATAACAGATTATTAAAATTTTATTTTTTTAAATTAATCTCTATTAATGTGTTAAATTTGACTGCATTTGACTATAACTGGGGTGGTAGCACCTGCCCATATACACTCAACAGTTGAGCCAATATAGACTAATATTGTATTGCTTAAGTGTCCTTAAGCTGTTTCTGTGCTGATGTAAGAACTATTTTTGTTAAGTTCTTAGTCTAGAACCCCAAAGCAGAGACGCAACACACTGGTGAGTGGGAACTGAAGATTCTTT
>NW_023339651.1:5903006-5906795 GCF_004916995.1 Morone saxatilis | reverse complement strand
AACTAAGCCAAACCATAACAATTTTTTCACTTTCATTTCCTTTGAGACCCACTCCCCACTTTGAAAACCTCTGATATATTATTCTGAGACAGCTTTTTAAATTGCTGCAACTAAATCCGATTTTCCAATCTAAGTGCTGCTTGCCGGGATTTTATCAACATGCATTTAGTGTTAGATGGATCTCAAATGTAGACTCAGTGTACTGTAAACATGCCCACATTTTAAAATCATTTAGTGGTCACGTAGAGTGAGTCACATGTCTGTTAACGTCCATCTCAAGATGGTGTGACCACAGTTACTGCAGATATTTGTGAGCTTGATTGATTATATATTATTAATGTTGGAAAAAAAAAGACTGCTAATGCAATCACACTCACACAGTGACAATGCTAACATACTGGTGCTAATTAGGTTTATTAATTACCATGTTCATCTTAGTTTAGCCTGATAGCATACTAACATTTGCTAAGTAGTACTAAACATATAAAGTACCATATAAAGGCAGTTGGGAACATTATTAGTACTGGACAAATGACCTTAAATTAAGTTTTCTACTGTAATGTAGAATTATTGTGTGTTGTAATGTGTTGACCCATGTGCCAGTGCCAAAGATAAATTTCCATTTTTGCAGATTTAATGAACAATAAAGTAATCTGAATGTAAAATTTTGACCTGATCGTGGCATTAGAGGAAAAATTAAGAAATGATTTAATCAAGTTATTGCAATATATTACAAAATCTGGTCACAGACAGTCGGTAACGTTATCGATCCATCGTTATACTTGAACCTTTAGTACCAGCCCTCGTTACTCTGTAGCAGTCCATAGTAAAACATAAACTTCATCCACTCAGGTCTTCTGTCTTCTGAGGTTGTAGACTGATGTGGAGGTTTTCACTGGTTAGATGACATTGTGTGAGTTTGTTTGGAGCTCGGTAAATGTTCATTAATGTACATTTAATGAGATACAAGTAACTGAGAGAACGTTAATGTGTCTTGATGTCTTTGCAGTAGATGGGGAGTCCTCTGAGCGTAACTGCAGTTATCAGGATCTTTTAAACCACCTGAACTTGACCAAAAACAAAGAACTGTTCTCAATGATCCGGCCTGTTAAACACTATAAGACGCCCACGATGGTAACCTTGGATGTACTTCTCTATGCCATTCTAGATGTGGTAAGTGGTTTCTTACGATGCTTTATATTGTCATTGTTTAACTTATATTTTGTTAAATACATTTTTAGGTAAATGTCATGTGTTATCCTCTCCTCTCTGTCATCAGATCTTATTCTGTTTTATTTTATTTTATTATTAGGCACACCTGTGTGATGGCTCTGTTCATTCATTGCACTTTACTCAACTTAACACTACTTGTACTTTATTATCTTTTTACATATTTTATGTTTTTTATTATATTTTGTCTTATTCTATAAACCGTAGCGCTGAAAACAATATTTAATTTCCCTCTATACTGAATTTCAAACTCATGATTTATTTGAAATTGTGCACAGTTCATATTTGTAGTCAACCTTAATATTCCCGGGCAGATAATATTCCTTAAAAAATCCTGGCTGCTGTCAGCCATTTAGCCTGATTGTCTTAGTTACGCTGATTGGTGTCAGATCTAAATGCATAATAAAGAATAACACATATAAATACATTTTATTTTTGCTTTTACTTTCTAGTTTAGATTTGACGCATGTTATAATACCTGTCTTACAAACTCTGATGTTTTGCAAACTTCTTAACACTGAATTTGGAAAGGTTTCACACATATTTCTTTGTTCATAGAACGAGAAGGACCAGCAACTGGTTCCTTACATTTGGCTTGATATGGTGAGTTTTTTCTGAGGTAGTAAGCACTTTATGACTCTGTTGAGAAACTTAAATTTCTGTTGTTTAAATGCATTTTTCTCCTTGTTTTCCTCTGTAGTGGTGGAATAATGAATTCATTTCCTGGGAGCCACAGGAATTCTGTGGCATTGAAAAGGTTTCTCTTCCTGCTGACTTGTTTTGGAAACCAGATATAACTATTGAAGAGATGTAAGTTTGAATTATATGCATGTTCTCACACTCTCAAAACCACATAAACTCATATCAGTGACTGATAACAGAGCATTGTGTTACTGTTAAGAAATGATACAGAAGAATTTAGATGCCAAAATTATAGACAAAATTATGTTATTATGTGTGTTCTTATACAGGACAGAGAAAGATAAAGCTCCACCGAGTCCTTATCTCGTTGTTACAAACAATGGTACTATTGAAATGACGAATGACCAGGTGATCATCAGCACCTGCAGGATGCACGTTTACAAATTCCCCTTCGACATCCAGAGCTGCAACCTCTCCTTCAAGTCTGTCGTACACTCTGGTGAGTGCTGTTGTGTTTAAAAGTTTAATCAGTTCTTTCTGTGTTCTCAAATCTGTTTTCAGTTTGAATGCATGTATGTGCTTTTATGACTTTTACAACCAGTCTAACTTCCAAGTCGTGAATATTGCAGCTTGGTCAGTGGCCCTCCGCATCAAAATATGACGCTGTAGGTATCCCTTTAGTGTCATTTCTGGACAATACCACAGTTTAAGTCAAGTGACAAAGAACATAAAAGTCTGCATATGGAGGTAATGGATGGATGGGTGGCTAAAAACCAACCATATCTGTTAAGTAAAGTACTTAAGTGTACTTAAGTAACGTACATAAGTTATGTTAGGTGTGTAACAGAAAATACGTTTCTTTACTAAACATAACCAAAGTAGTTTTTGTGTCTAAACATAACCAAAATGCATCTGTTTCAAAACACTGACCACGCATTACAGAGTGCATCTCTCCTTTCTAAGATTTGTTGTGCTACAGATCTAACAAATGGTGAAACTTTTTTCCAACTTTCCTGCCTTCTCATAGAATCCAAATGTCTTACAAAGTTTAGATTTTAGATTTGATTGTGCACTGTAAATCATGTCGCCTTTTTCAGACATGTTTGTTTATGTACCGACAAACCACGCTGCTGTTACTCTCATTGCTCCTGTCCCAAGACCTTTGTGTTGACCTTCACAAGAGCAGAGATGCTGTCAGCTTGTCAACTGATTTGTTACTTCAGAAATGTACAGTTGACCGGTTTAAAAAAACAATTTCCGACTGGTATCGGTAAATCTTTACACCCCTACAACGCAAGCTTTATTTTTAGTCTAACCAGTCATTGCATATTCATATCTTGCTAACTTGACCGCACTGTGTGTCCAAAACTGACACGAGTGATACCTACATTGACATATTTTGAAATCAGGCCACTAAGCGGCAGTATTTGATGAGTTAGGAGTGAGCATGTGATGACTTCTACAGTTTGTCACCTGAATGCACATACCATACATTCCTTCTTTCTTAACCTGCAAAGAAACCACTCAATTGTATTTCTATCTCCCACCTCAGATGAGGAAATACTGCTTGAACAACATCAAAACAGTTCAAAGATCACAGAGTCTACTAAAAAGTTGATGCGGACCCAGTACGAGTGGCTGTTCATGAACATGAAAGTCGATAAAAAGATTGACAACAATTTTAACTTCTCCCAGAGCACGGTTATTTACACTGTAAGTATTTCTGACACATAGAGGTCCCTAGAGCCCCATGAGTAAACCCTTGCCCCACTGGTTTGCGTTTCCAATATGAGTTTGAGTCATGCCTGAGATAGACCATCTCCGTAGTTGGGTAAAAGTGCAAGTATTTAGTTTGCTTTTGTTGACAAGATTACCAAATTACCCAGTCTCATAATAAAACGTACCCTGGCTACGTTG
>NW_023339651.1:5901281-5902906 GCF_004916995.1 Morone saxatilis | reverse complement strand
CAGCATTATTAATGTGGACAAATAAATACACATTGAATCAGTATATTTGTTGTTACTCTGAGCTTATTTACCTATAAGTGGAACTCTGTTTGATGAGGTTGGAAGAATTTCATTCAGAATAAGTTGCAACACGGTGATGGCAAGCAGCACAGTGACTTTGAAGCTGAGCTTCTCGCCCCCGCTGTCTGAGATCAGGAAGGAGGATAAGTCCAGACACAAGAAGAACAGGACGGGCAGCATGAGGTTGATAATGTAGAGGGCAGACCTCCTCTTCATGAAGATCTGTGAAATTATGTTAAAAGGTCATGTGGTTGACCTTTACATTTGACAAAGGCCTAACTGAAGCAACTACAGATGTTACAGATATGTAGTACACAACAAGGCAATCTGACCTAAACTGCTCATATCTACACTGTTGCAAGAAGCACTCATATCACTTACTTAGAAGTAGTAATGAGAGAGGAAGGGTAGAAAGTCTACGTTCAGATTTTTGGTCAAGAAAACCAACAGTGGGAGTAATCTGCAGGAGCATCTGCAACCAAACTCCTCGTTTGGTGCTGGAGTCTTTTCTGTAAATGTTCAGGATGAAAGGAGCTGGGCAGGTGTGGGGAGACCGAAAACATCAGAAAATAGCCCCCCTGAAAGCCGTGGTGTAGTTTGCACACTGCTGGTATGGTACTGAGGGTCATTGAGTGGAGGGCTCTGGCAACTTGATGCTATTATTTGGGGTATTTATTAACATGTCTTGGGCTTCCAGGGCTTTGCTACATGCATATGAATCTCCAGAGATGAGCGTAGATGATAATGAGACAGGTATGTTGACGATGTTCCACCTCTTTGTACATATCATATTTACGTTCCATCTCTGTATGTCTGTCTTCAGAAACACTTACAGTGCAAACGATCCTGCTTTGGGTGAAGCCAAAAAGGTCGACAGTCTCGTTGGAGAGAGTCATGTTGACGAACAGCCACTCATACTGGGTCCGCATCACCTTGCAAGACCACTCTGTGATCTTTGAAGAGTTCAGATACCGAACAAGCTGTATTTCATTGACTGATGTGGGAGAGAACAGAACTGTGAGGGTTGTTAGCAGGTAACTAAAACTAAACAAAATTAAATTGGTGTGAAAGAACATCCTAGAAATAAAAAATCAGATTATTACATCTCTGACAATTACCATATCATAATTTAAAAAAACTCAAACTAAACATTTTAAACATTTAAACTCAATTTAAAACAAAAAAACTAATGAAAAATACAAAACTATAATAACTCTGATGCATTCAAACTCAACCATACGTAAGAACAACTTACAGGAACCCAAACTTTTAGACAGAACAGGCTCACCAGAGTGTACGACAGACTTGAAAGAGATGTTGCAGCTCTGGATGTCGAAGGGGAATTTGTGAACTCTCATCCTGCAGGAGCTCACCAGCACCTGGTCGTTCGTAACTTTGATTAAACCGTCGCTTTTAACAATGAGATAAGGACTTGGAGGGGCCTCATCCTTCTCTGTCCTGTATGAGAACACACAAATATGGTTTAAACTGTTGTAAACCAAATGCTTAAAAATGTTTTATTGACATTTGGTCCGATGACTTTATAAAGAGTCAGTGGAAAAAAC
>NW_023339651.1:5894952-5901268 GCF_004916995.1 Morone saxatilis | reverse complement strand
ACATTTTTAAATGATTTTCTGAAAGAATGAGAGAGAGGAGTTGAATTGAACTGACAACATTTTGATGTCAAATGCATCCATGTGTGCCCATTTTAAGATTAAGAGCAAAAGCTGCTCACGTATTAGTTCTAGTTGGTCTTAGGCAAGCGCACTAAAGGTCAAATGTATGAAACCAAGCAAAAACGCAAACCGTGGCCCAAAGTCTCTCGTCATTTCAGACCCAGCCCCTCTCTCCTGCCCTTCTGAGTGTGAGATCATGAATATAATTCAAACTTACATCTCTTCAATCGTTATATCTGGTTTCCACAATACTTCAGTAGGAAGAGAAAATTGCTTAATACCACAGAATTCATCTGGATTCCAAGAAAGTAACTCATTCTGCCACCACTTCAGAGGAAAACAAGGAGAAAAATGCATTTAAACAACAGAAATTCCAGTTTTCCAACAGAATAAGAGGTTGGAATTCATATAATCTAAGGTGACTTCTTCAGGAATAACTCACCATATCAAGCCAAATGTAAGGAACGAATTGCTGGTCCTTTTCTCTCTAAGCGCAAAGAAATATGCATGGAAATCTTTCCAAATTCAGAGTTCATATTACAGTTTAAACAAGTTCTTGAACTGTGTTTGGATCTGACACCAATCAGCATGATTACAGTGAATCGGGCTAAATGATCCATGATCTTCTGTCTGGGAATATTCGGGTTTAGTACAAATATAAACTGTACATATACTACATCTTACACAAAAGACATCAAACAAGTACAGATGCAATAAAGTACAAGTAGTAGTAGTATTAAGCTGAGGAAAGTGAAATGAACGAACAGTGCTGTCACACAATACCAGCAACAGCATAGTATGTCACAGGTTTGATGTTGAAGTAGGTGTGTGTCAAATAGACAATAAGGGTACCAATATAACTTCACAAGTAATGATCATAAGAAACCACTTACCACACCCAGAATGGCATAGAGTAGTACATCCAGAGATACCTCCACGGGTTGTTTGTAGTTTTTAACAGGCCGGATCATTGAGAACAGCTCTTTGTTTCTGGTGAAGTTCAAGTGGTCTAAAACATCCTGATAACTGCAGTTACGCTCAGAGGACTCCACATCTACAGCGAAAACAACAAGACACATTATCTATGAGAGAGAGTTTACTCTTAGAAGAAAATAAATCCGGAAATGTGATGCTGATTACCAGGCTCTGAATTTTACTTTTAAATTAAAAATGAGCACCTGTGTTTGAGTTATGTTCTCTCAGTTACTTGTATCTTATAATATGGATGTATCCACTGTTTTATCATATGTATTTGATTATTTTAAACTTTTAGACATACTAATTAGTAAATGATAGCATGCTAACAGGCTAAACTAAGATGTAAACATGGTCAATGTTAAGCCTGCTTAGCATCAATATGTTAGCATTGCCACTGTGAGCATGTTAGCATGATGAAAGTATATCTGCAGTAATATGAGGTGACTGTGGTCACGCACACAAAAGTCATCATGAGATGGGCATTAGGAGACATATGGACGAGCTCTACTTGACCATTAGCATTGAAAGAGTCTAAAAAGGCTCTTCGTTTAAAATCCATCTACCACCAAATGTACGACCAGAAGCACTCAGAGCTGTGTCTGAAAATAAAAACATACAGGAAGTATCTCTGGTTTTAGTCTTTCTGTCAATTTTGTCAGCACAAGCACAAGGAGGCACTGGTGTCTTTGTTTATTATAACTGGAATGGACATGCTCAGAGTTAACTGCTTCACAAACATTTCAAATGAAATAAAAAATAATAATAATACAAAACTATAATAACAGGGAGGTCTGTGCACTATCCAGAGCAACAGGGACACTGTGAGGAAGAGAGAAAACCTTACCAGTGAGGAGGAGCAGAAAGAGGAAGCCAGCAAGCATCATGAGTGCAGGAGAGAATACAAAGTCTGTGAGAGGTCTGTGCAGCAGATGTGCATCAATGTCAACTCTGTGCTGTCTTGAAATATCACCACACTTTATCCTCACACTGAAAGAGGGCGGACAAATTGAATGACCCACCCATTGGTTTATTGTTGTTTTTTATCTCAGAAATAATTCATAACCAGATGTGTTTGTACTCCAGGGCGCACTTCTGCAGTTGCAGTGGAGTATGTTGAAAAATGAAGGGGTTGCTCAGGTAATTTGGCAAAATAAATGATATTTTATTAAACAGAAAGAATAAAAGGGGATTTTCTGGTGACTTAGTGGTTTAGGCTCATAAGCAAATCATGTACTGTTACTGGAAAGTCTTCATACGCACAAGCAATTTATAGGAAATGAGATACATGCATGTAATCCAATGTGAATTTACCTCATTGATTAAAGCTTTACTGCCAAATGTTACAGTGCAACAAGACAATAGTTTATATTTATGGATTTAGCCTTCTTATAGCTTTAATATATAAATATATAAACACACCTTGATGTCCTTTTCCTGTGTGAACTGTGAGGAGGGTTCAAACCCACAATTTCTTTCTATAAGTTTCAAGTTCAAATTTAAAATGCTCAAACACACAGACAAAAAACAAACAAACAGAGAATTTGTTTTAGTTTTTATTGTTTATTTCCACATGTACGCCAGAGTCTCAGATCTCATTAGAGCATATATCAGGACTGTTGATTGATTATGAATCCATAAAGCAGAGTGATGCAAAGATGTGAAAGAACAGCACATAAATATATTAATAAGAAAAACACATTTTATATCTTCATAATATTATAGATGTGTTTCAGCATTACAGTGAGTTTACTTTTCACAGAAAGCGGCCCCATACTCAATCTTTAATACACTTGTAGAATGACGTCTGTGGCTTTTTATCAAAGTTACATAAGATATATTATATATAGAAAAGATTCATGCAGGAACCAAACAAAACTATCAGAACATGTAAGATAAGAATTTGTTTGTACTTTAATTAATAATTTATTTTTTATTTTATTTTATTTTGTTTTAAGGTGGATTATAAGGTTTGCCCTTATTACATAGTAAAGATATTTTTATGTAGAAAAACACCTGCATGCTTAATTGTTTGTATTGGTGGATTTCTTATACATACAGACTATGCTTGTTGTATAGCAGAGACATAAGTCGACCACGTCATGGCACATTAGTGTACTAGAATAATAAATGTGTGTACCACTATGTGAAACATGCAAATGTCAGATATTTGTAGTTAAAATACCACTGAAGGATTAAATGCTACAGCCTAGTACACCATTACTCGTCAGCTTTACTGAAGTAGCAGCAGAAGATGTGAAACAGAAACTGATTGTACAGATTATGTATTAAGGACAGGGGGGAGTAAGTGTAAGGTTTGTGGTTAGTGACACAATCACAATAGCTTTGCTTCTGTACAAATTGAACTAACTTGTTGTAAGTCATCAGAATACATAAAGTGCTGATGATTCAGGATAGGTTAACAACAATGAACTCATTACCTGCAGCGTGGTGTGACTTTGTGTTTACAACTTCTGGGAACTCTATTGTTATTCATTATCTCTACTATTATTCTTCTTCAGCATTCCAACTGAAAAACATCAGGACTAAAAACAGAGTGGCAGCTATGACATAGAAAATTAAGAAGACTTTGTTGATAGTTTTAGTCTTTTTGGTCCAGTAGCTGGGTTTCTCTTCTTCCTTACTGCTGTTGAGGAGCAGAGTCAGTGTTTTCACCAGCTCCCTCAGCTCACCTGAGAGCTTTTCAAAGTCACGGGACTCCTCCATCTGTTGGTTGTTGCTACCCTGAAAAAGTAGTTTAATACAATGTGGTTACAAAATGTGATAGTCAGTTGTTATTTGTGTGCCTTAAAATACACAAATTGCAAAATGGGTGAAAAATGTTCATTGTTCCAAGAGGAAACTGAATGATTTAATACTGAAACTGGGAGTGAAAGACAGCTCACACTGTTACTGCGTGTCTGCTGCTGTTTAATGAATTGTGTGAATGTTTGTGTTTTATTTCATATTAATCGATGCAGCTGAGATTTATACTGCTTAAATGGACAAAGAGATTTCCTCTATGCTTTCAATCTATGGATTAGGAATCTTATGCATCATCTCACCCGAGAAAAAATGTGTTATACTACAAGAGGCTGCACCCTCAACCTTTAAGATAAAATAAGATAATAAGATGTTCCTTTATTGATCTACTGTAGGAGAAATTACAGCAGTAGAGGGGAAATGTGGTGCAAAAAGTACAGAAGTGTAAAAATACAATAAAGAATAATATATAAAAAAATATAAAGACTATAATGAAAATATATACACTATATGCAGTGTGCAGTAAGAAATATGGTATGCATTAATATTTTAAACTGTACATGTGCAGTTATTATAGTTTGTACATAAACAAAAAAAAAAAAAGTTAAGCCACACCAGTTCTGGATCAGATATATCCAGATATATATTTAAAACATATAGAGCCTCTCGTTCTCGATTTCTTTCTTCTAAACCTGTCCACGTCATAAAATATAGTTGTTGGCCGTAATGACAGTGAATGGAGTTTTGTTTCTTGTGGTCAAAAACAAACAAACAAACAAACAAAAAAAAACATTAGATTAAAATTAAGTATAACATTTCTACATGTTGAAAAGTGCAGGTCAGTTTTAACCTTTTCGGCCACCCGCAGCTCTTCAGATGGAATTTCACCATTAGACATGTCACAGATATATCCACAGGGAATCAATTTATTAATGTCTGAAAAGACACAAAACACGGTTAGTGCATATTCAAAGTAACCATTTTGTAGTAAAGCTTTTACATGTGTCTCTTTCAGTGAATCTATAAAGTAATATCTGGTGTAACATCTATGCTGCTTCGCAAATTGGGTGTCTATTTGTTGTAGTGCATCTCACCTTTTAAAATGTTCTGAAAGCTGTCTCGTTTGTCCCCACAGTCCTCACTCAGGCTTTGGTCTTTATCTGCCTCGTTGTTTTGGGATGCAGAGTCTCTCCCCCTCAGATTCATCACCACGATCGTCTCCAGGAGGCTCAGCATCATCAAACCAAAAGTCCCAATGCAGTAGACCGCTGAAGGGAGACGGCAGCATTATTAATGTGGACAAATAACACATGAATTCAGTATATTTGTTGTTACCTGAGCCTTATTACCTATATAGTGGACTCCTGTTTGATTGAGGTTGGAAGATTTCATTCAGAATAAGCCCCTGCAGTACGGTGATGGCATGCAGCACAGTGACTTTTGAAGCTGAGGCTTTCCTCGCCCCCGCTGTCTAGATCAGGAAGGAGGATACAGTCCAGACACAGAAGAACAGGACGCGGCAGTCATGAAGTTGATAATGGTAAGAGGGCAGACCTCCTCTTCACGGTGGATTCTGTGAAATTTAAGGTCAGTGGTCTGAACCTTTAACATTTTGACAAAGGCTTAACTAAAGCAACTACAGGGTGTTACAGAAAATGTATTTCACATCTGAACCTAAACTGCTCATATCCTACACATGGTGCACAGAGCACTTCAAATTGCTTAACTTTGGTAAAAGTAGTTAATGAAAAAGAAGGAAGGGTATAAAGTCTATGTCAGATTAAATTTGCGAAAAATAATGAGTATAAGTACATATATCACCAATATAGTTTACAGATAGAAAGAAAAATGTGTGCTTTTCTTGACCTGATTATTGCTCTGCCTCCTGTGGTCAATTTTTCGCTCCACCATTTGCACACACACAATTTACCAGCAACATATTAAAATGCGGCTTAAACATGGGCCTAATATGGTCTGTCCACAGGTTCCATAACGGCTCTCACTGGGTGTTAGGTAGAAGTGGGCACTCCGGACAAAACCCAAATGGGAGGCCCATTTCGGTTTCCACTCCGAGCCCATGCTCTCCATTTCCATTCACGTGACCCAACTAAGGACCGCACATAGAGCCCCATTGGGTTTCCCAAGTGCCCCAGATAAGATGTCCATTTACAACTCAGTCTCATATAAAAACGTATTAGTCTACCTTATTGTCAATCTAACCTTTGTCTCCTTTGAAATGTGGGAGGTTGTTTTGTGTAGCGTATTTGCTGTTGGCAGATATAAATGATTGAATGACTGTGTTAGGTCATCCCTGGCATAAAGCCTCCAAAATCATAGAAGATACACAAAAAATAGATACCAAAAAATCCTCAAACAATCCTCAATTGCTTGGGCGGGGAGCACATGTAGGATATGGTGTAAAAATAAAAAATCCCCCATTGACAAGACAACATACTTTAAAGTTCTGATGTCAATATGTGTTTGACATCCCCCTCCAAACCCATCTCTCTCCAACAAC
>NW_023339651.1:5894055-5894927 GCF_004916995.1 Morone saxatilis | reverse complement strand
TGAGCAGTCTGTACTCAGGCAGGCGCGGAGGGTATTGTTGGACCCGTCCCACATCCTTCAAACGGAATACGAGCTCTTGCCTTCTGGTAGAAGGTACAGAATCCCAAAATGCAAATTGAACCGTTTTAAATACTAGTACCCACCTCCATCAAAATTTTAAATAGATCTGTACGCTGAGGCCTGGGAAGTGTGCAATTTGTTTTAATCTTTCATTGGATGTGTCATGAGTGTGTATGTAGCCTACGTGTACGTCTTTAGCTGTTATATGTATTTTATATTATATATATTATTCTATATTCTGTTTTGTACTAGGTTTGATACCACCTGGGTGGGACGCGCCATAGCGTCCATAGCATAGACACGACGCCAGGAACCCGGAAGCGGCGGTGAAGCTTGGCGAGGAAGAGTGGTGCTTTCCTGGAAGTGCGTGGAAAGTTGGAGAAGTTTCGTTTTGTTATCGGTGCGTTGGAAGGGTGTGTTTCGCTGAGAGAGGGTGATCCTCGGGCGAGTGACTGTCCACCCGGGACGCCGAAGACTTCCCTGGACCTGTTCGGGGGCAAAGGCCCGATGGTGTTGGAGTTGTCGATGAAGGCTCGGATTTTCGTGAGTTTGTCATTCATCTTCAAACATGTCGCTGTCTGAAGGGTTGAGGATGAGCTCGTTCTCCGTGGTTGGAGGTATTCCTTTTTGTATTTCCTGTCTGACGCCGATCATGTGAAAAATGAGTCAAGGAGGGAGTGAACGATAAGGTGTGCTTAAGTATTTTTGAGCAGAAATTAGATGATTGCAGGGTGTGGTCTTTGTTCCTGAACCTACTTATAAAACTTCAATTATACTACACAAAACTGAAGTCCTGAGATTGGCATATCTTT
>NW_023339651.1:5885942-5893826 GCF_004916995.1 Morone saxatilis | reverse complement strand
AGACAAGCTTCTGATAATACACTAATCAGAATATATTATAATTATGAGCAACAGGATACTTATTGGTGTAAGAGTGAAAAAGTGTAGACTGAGTGATGTACATACATAACTACCAACTAATGAAACCATCTAATAACAAAATAATAATAATGATGTTGTCTCAAGGCAAATCTCCATATGGAGAATTTAACCATATAACTCACCCTCACAACCACAAGACACATCAACACAATCCAACTCACATTAGTATGTTAAACTCTGCTAATTGACTGGAAGTTAAAGCTTGAAAGAACATTTAGTTTAGTCTTGTTATCTCAGAGGAAAAAAACAATTGTCGCAACTAAAAAATCCAACCAAAACGCAAACCATGCACACTACACAGGACAAGGTATAACTGTGCTAATTAAAATAAATGTGTCATGTCCCACAATAATACTTAAATTCTAATTACTCATCCATTTCAACTTTTTACACATGAAACAATCAGAAATACGTATTAATGTGATGAATTAGATTTAATCACTCAGACAGTAGTTACTGCACTCTGTTGCACTGCCTATATATCTGTTTATGCTAATACAAATACAGAGTGCAGGATCTGCAGTTTTGGGGTCAAACAATTGCTCATGATTTTTAAGCCATGAAAATAACGTAGAGAATACATATTTAATAAGAACATAACTGCCGTTCTACCTAAAACACATTTGGCTGGATGGTTAAAAACCTTTGAAGCCATTTTCCTCAGTTTCATTGTTAGCGTTGTTACTGCGGTTTGGCTTTGTAGGGCAGAATAAAGTCATTTATTTTTAACATATAACAAAGCTAGACAATTAGCAAGGTTTTGGAGGAATGCGTGTTAGAGATGTAGTAAGTACATTACTAAGTGCAGTACTCTAAGTACAGTTCCTGGATGTACTTAACCTTAAGTATTTTTTGTTACTTGATTTCAGATACTCCATTACATTCTTGGGAATAATGGTTGCACTAAGAGCTCAACGCACTGCCAACACTGAATGTCATTGTTCATTCTGGGAACAAATAAGTGATCCACCTTTTAAAGAAAGTGAAAAAAGATCTTCTGCAGCTGAAGGGTGATGGACCAGCAGGCGCTGCTGGGACACACTTTCCTTTGGACAGAGCCTGGCTAGCTGTTTCCCCACAACGCTGACTACATACAACTTGTTTAAACAGACATGTTTAGAACTGACTGAGAAACCATGATTCATGTTCTCATTTCAGTGAAACATCATTAACTGGATCATTAACTGACCGTAACCTGTCTTGAGTAACATAACTCTATCCTGCTGGGAGACTTTCCATCAATAATCACATTGTCACACACAACTCTTTAGCATATCTCAGCTGTCATCATAACGTTCCTAAACAGCACTACGACCTTCTTTGCACCCATTTCATGCTGATGCTGCTTTTTCACAATTACTTCTTCTGTTCCACTGATTTTTGTTATTCAACGCAACCCATCTGTCATTTGCATGTTGATTTATACGCTGCTATACACAGTCAGATTTGTTTAAATTTGAATTTAGGGGAAACAGAGGAGGAACTAAACTGGTAAAACTGGTAACTGGTTGGACTGTAGTATACTATACACTTACCTCTACATTTACAGTTCTTATATATTATATTTCTCCTCTGGATCCACACAGTCTAATGTGAGAAATCTGAGATTGTTGTCAGTACTATTCGTGCTATAAACCATGCTGTACCCTCAACAATGTTAAATTAGGGGCGCTTGGTTAGCTCAGTTGGTAGAGTGGGTGCCCCACATACACAGCGGCCCCTCTCTCTCTCTCTCTCTTTCTGCCCCCCCTCCTGTTTTTCCCCATCTGTCAAATGAAGGTGCAAAGGCCAAAAAAAATAATAATAATAATAATACTTGAACAATGTCAAATTAGTCTTCTTCTTTATCAAGGGTACCCTGAATACAACCTGCAAGTAAATTTAAATGGACAGTTCACCCACAAATCACATCTAGATTGTTTTGGTGTAAGTTGCCGAGTTTTGTAGAGATGTCTGCCTTCTCTCCAGTAAATAGAACCAGACGGGGCTCTGCTTGTGGAGCTCAAAGCTCCAAATAAATACAATTGAAGAACTCAACATGTGTCTCTTTCCAGAAATCATGACCCCGTTACTAAAGATAATCCACAGACTTTGTTATGTTTGTATTATATGTATATGTATTATAACTTTTTATTACTTTATTATGTAGGAACTATTCTACAGAGCTAGCTAACATTAAATAGTAAATGGACTGCACTTATATAGTGCCTTTCTAGTGTTTCCAACAATGCACAGGATCAGGAGCAGTTTGGGGTTCAATACCTTGCTCTACATCCTGAGCCACAGCCGCTCCCTAACCAGCTCAGCCATTAATGTTTACATCTCGCGCTGTCAGGAGCACAAGCCTCTCTTTCATGAGTAGACGTGTACTTCGTTCTGCATAGTGATACATACAAAGATAAGTGTTACGCTGAAGGGTAGCGTGTGAGCATAGTTTAATTATGAGGGAACTAAGGGGATCTCTGCAGTCAACAAAAGAGAGAGACACAAAGAGAACAGCTGTTTCTAAGTGCCTTTCATACTGTAAGCAAAGTCCTTCCACGTAAAAATGAATGTGTGTTCCTGAACTCTTCACCTGAGTTTACATTGACAGGGATCAGATGATAATGTTGATACCTCATTCCAGGCTCTGTAAAAGCTTTAAACAGCCGCTGGGGCAGATTGTGTCCGTTTTCGACAATGCTCAAAGTGTCTCTCCACTCTACTCTGTGGAAAATACATGGCTGGCCTTATTTTGATGGAAGCCGCAACCCACTCATGTCAAGTCACAGACAGCAGATTAGACTGGCAGGAAGTTAGGTACAGCACAGAGAATCCGGTCAATATGGCCATTCAGACTCCAGATCAAATTTAATGCTACATCAACACTGTGGCTATGGTGAAATACACCATTTTGTATCCTTAAAAAAAAAACGCACAAGCAAAGTGGGATTTAAAGACGTGCAGTTCACAGAGCCAAACTGCGTCACAGACACAACGTCATAAAGCCACGCTCGGTGGCTTCTGGGTTAGATTTGTGAATAATATCCTGATAATAATCTCATCCTGAGACATTTTTAAATCTAATTTAAAGTCAGTAACAGTACAGTAAACAGAACCATTGATAATTAGTGTTTAGGTCCAATTAGCAGCTTTTAGCATGCTAACAGGCTAAACATAGATGGTGAACATTACCTGCTAAATATCATCATGGTAACATTGTCACTGTGAGCATATTAACATTTAAATGAACCAGTGTGGACAGACTCACAGAACTGCTGTAGACTTGATATGTGGTACAGTGTATGTGATTATGATGATGAATGGTTTTAATTATAATGTAATAAAGCATACATGATAACAATAGAATTTAAAATCTTAAATCAGTATTGAATCATTTTAACTTGTTTCAATATAACTTTATAACCTGTTCTCACTTCCAACTCATTAACTCTAGCAGCAGGTCAGTGACTCTACAAACTATGATGCTGCACCTCGAGTGTCATTTCTGGATGTGCCTACTTAATGCAATGTGTTGATGTGCTGTTGAAGTCAGGTGATGTAGCATAAAGAGCAGTAAAGTCTGCGTTTGGCAATTCAAAGTCTGCTCATATGCTCAGAGAGAGAACAGAGAAGCCACAAGCTAAATGCACTGCTGTACTGTGAGTTAGATGGAAGGTTTCTATCCAGCTTAAAGGGCCTGCAGCCTTCATATAACTGAACTGATGTGTAGGTTAACAGGCAACAGAAGGAATGTGTCAGCTTATAAAGCAGCTTCAGGAATTTGGCACTGTATAAAATATTGTCCAGTAGGCCTGAGGCGATAGATAACACTGGTATCTGTTTACAGTTAAATTCACATTTATTCATTTGGCAGACGCTTTTGTCCAAAGTGACGTACTGGGCCTTGATAATGAGCTGAGACTGTTGGATTCATCTGTTCTGAAAAGGTATAAAAGCTGCAGATGTTGCAGCCCACAGTCAGAAGTGACTGCAGCAGTCTGCAGTGTAGCAGTACACTAATGCTGAGCTGTCTAACATGTCATTTACATATTTAAGGTCCTTACATGTTCAGTGAAGGCTGTGAGATGGTGAGTTTAGAATATTTTTATATTGTTTTTTGACTGATTATTTCCACTGAAGCAGTGTTAGTAAAGGATGTGAAATCCAGACAAAATTAAACAGTTTTTTTTTTCCAAATGATGCTTTTGAACAAAGCAGTTGATTTATTTTGGGGATTTTAATTAATTAACAAGAAAACCTGTCATTTTTTTCATACTGTACGTCGTCCCAATAGCCCCACCACAGTGCATCAACCTCCAGAGCTGTCAGGCTTGTGATAAACAGACAGATCTGCATTATCAATAATATAATAACATCCTTTGATATTAAAACCCAATACTGGTGCACATTCACAGCAGCAGGTGGCAGACATGTCCCAATTGAGCGGGATTTAACCTTTTCAAATGAACAACCCAGATCACAGGTTCAATGGGTTTTTATCCATCAGGTTAACAGAAACTTTTCACGTATAGTGTTCACAGGTTGATTCTGTTAATAGTTCAATGAATTATAATTAATACATTTTACATCATCAAGTCATCACTTTAATCTTTCAGCAAGTTATCTTTCCAGAAATGCAGTTTGCCTTATATAAAGTGTGTAATGGCAATTTTTAAAACTATACAACACTTTGACCTCGTCATTGTAAAAACCATACGCAACTGTTGAAGAGGATATTATATGCATCCAAACTTTAGCCCTGTTTCTAACTACACTCTATGTCCAAGTAGACAGTGGGATGTTGAGACTTCCTAAGGAAAGCCCAAGGACACGATCATCTCACCACACAAATTAAAGAAGAAACTATCGTGTGCTGTTTACGTCCCAGAACTTAGGATGTGTAACTGTGTAGAGTGACGTCCAACAGGGATAAAACCATACTGCTTTTGTCCATATTCGGCTTCTTTCGGACTTTCACATACGAGAGTGTGTGACGTTGCATGAGACCATCATAGATGACTTGAATAAAAAACCCTACAGAAAGACAAGTCATACGTTTGTATGCTTTATTAAACAAATGGCCACCACATTTTGGCGTGGTCCGGCAGGATCACTCGTGTGGACAGGACTTCGGACTTCAGACACTCAGGGCTGAAGGTAAGTCTGGGACTCTGACTTCAACCTCCCCGCCAAACAAGGGTAAAGAAGTGAGGGCCTGAGAACCGAGGCTCGCTCACCGCTGTGATCCAAAGAACCTGTGGTGGCCTAGACGACTCTGTCTTTCTGGTAAGTGGATTCAGGGGGGCCCAGGGGAATTGATTCTCGCAACCTCAAGTGTGAGTTGTGACAGACGTGTCAGCAGGGCAGGTAAAGACCGCTGCAGAATCGCCGGAGCTTCAGGTTAAAGAGCTATAGCCAGGAGACTTGAGTCCGGGACTCGTGTGATGCATGAAGTTGCAAGTTGGTACCAAAGTACTGGTTCTCATGACATCCCTAGTTTCCACCATCACTGGGTAAATGTAGTTTGGTACTTCTACCCTTGCCTAGTGTTTTTTGCATCACCGTTGACGTGGGCAACCTGTGTGCAGCAGTATAACTGTAAAAGCTGTAGTTGCTTCAGTTTAGCCTGTGTCAACTGTGAAGGTCAACCACCTCAAGCCTTTAACATCATTTCACAGATCAACATGAAGAGGCGGTCAATCCTCTACATCATGAAAGAATTTTCACACACTTGAGCTCTACAATGGTTTACATTAGGTTTACCACAGAGCAACCATGATTTATCTCTTTGATATGCTTTGTTTCTTTTTGGCTTTTGCTATTTTTTTTGCCAGTTTATAATAATGACAGCGGTCGAGTTCATTCGCAGTGGTTTAGTTCCTTCACACTTAAAAGAGTGTATTAATATACATATAGCTTACATACACTTAGACACCCAGGGAATAATTACTTTTGAATGTAAACAGCAGCATTATGGATAATATGGTTTCATTTTCACATTAATAGTCATGAAATTTGAGAAACCATAGCAACGTCATACTTCCTGTTTACATCTCCCAAACCTTAGATTAAGGCTATAATGGTAATGGTAATCAATGAGGTACTATTCCATTGTATTACATGCCTGCATCATGTTTCCTGTTAATTGCTTGTGTGTGTTGATGAAACCAGGGACTTCATGTTACAGTCACATTGTATGGTACAGTATGTGCCACTGGGCCACCAGAACAAGCCCCTTTATCTTCCACCAAATTATAATTTACTTTCCCAAATAAATAAATAAATCTTCCAACATACAGTGCTCCCTTGCAACTGCAGATGTACCGCCTGGTTAGGAAGATAAACAATAAACCAATGGGTGGGTCATTCAGTTTGTCCAGCCCTCTTCCAGTGGGAGGATAAAGTGCTGTGATGTTTCTAGACAGCACAGAGTTGACATCGATGCACAGACCTCTCAGACTTTGGATTCTCTCTGGTCCTCCACACATGATGTTTGCTGGCTTCCTCTTCCTGCTCCTCCTCATGGGTAAGGTTTCTCTCGTCCTCACAGCATCCCTTTGCTCTGGATAATGCTAATAATAATTTCTACCAAGGGAATGAATACTGTCTGAGTCTGTGGCTTATCAACAGCAACGTGGACACGTGTTTTGTAAATGTTGTACTTCATGTTATGAATGTCACAAAAGAAATTCTATCTACTTCCACAGAGATGTCTCAAAACCTCAACAAATAAACCATCTGCTATATACTACTAGAGGTGGAGGGAGACTTGAGAATAGAATAGTTAATTGGGTACACATAGCTAAAACAGTCCTGCAATAGATCCAACCTTCAGGAAGGTTGAAGTTGTTTTAGAGGGGTGTTGATAAAGACTTTATGATCATTTTGAAGGATGTAGTTTGTGGTGCTGTTACAATATGGAAGGTGTTTCTAATATCTATCCTACTGACTGATATAAATATGGAAAAAATATTAGAAACACTTTATACACAGTATAATGCAACTCAACAGCACAACAGCAGCAAGGTAGTCTTTCAGGTAGCAATCAGTGCAGGGATGTATTAGATTGTGCTCATTTTAGCTAGGTGTACCTAAACAATACATATATATGTATATATATATATACATATATATACGATACATATCACACTGCAGCGGTTACGATTCAATATGGTGATAAATTGCGATACTACAAATAATACCTAGATGTATTTTTTCATTCAGTATTTTTTATTGCAAACTAATTTTTCAGGGTACAATTCAAGAAAATTAAAAAAGCTAATTATGCTGCTACTTTAGGTATTCAACCCCTACGCAGTGGTAGAGCCACCTTTAGCTGCAACAGCTTTAACTCTTTTGAAGTAAGTATTTACAAGCTTTGTATATTGTTTGGGAGTGATTTTTTCCCACATCCCTCCTGGCAGATTTGCTCCCGGTTCTTGAGGTTGGTTGGATGATGATGATTTTCCAACAGTGCCACAGTGCCACTGTTTGTTGATCAACCACTCCTGTGTTGCTTTGGCCTCATTCTTGGTGTCATTGCTTTATCCACTGTTCCCTAAATTCTAAGCCTGCTGCCTGCTGAGTAAAAGCATCAACCACACCATGATGTTGTCACCACCATACTTCACTTTGTGGAGGATGTTTGTGAGGTTTACGATGATTCTGACAGAACTTCAGTTAACAGCTTTCTAAAAGGCTACAGGCACACTTTTGAGCGCAGGCGCCCATCTAATGATGGCCACAATGTGGCCACAATCAATTGTGAGCTGGATTAGAGTTTCCGGTATATATATATATATATATATATATATATATATG
>NW_023339651.1:5881751-5885842 GCF_004916995.1 Morone saxatilis | reverse complement strand
CTAGCCAAGAGTGATGCAAGGCAGGGAAATCCAACTAACTGTAAGTTAGCCGAAGTTAAGCTGGCTGGCTGTTGGATCTGGAGTTGGTTGCTTCGTGGTGTTGGCTGACGGCGTGATTTGTAAACGGCAAGCAATGACAGTAACATTATTCTAAATATGATTATAGCTATTTTCCAGTATGTCAGTTTTGGCTAATGCCCAGGATGATCACGCCTACAGACTGTGTACGGACTGCTACTGGTGTCTGTAGTACAGCAGTGATAACGTTAACACAGACAACACAAAACAATGATCCCAGTGCCTGACAAACAATCTATAAACACACAGTAACCGTGTGAGTGCTCCTACCTTAAAACTAATTTCCTCCTGCAGTTTCAGTGCAAAACCATCCAGTTCCCTTGTGGAATAATGAACATTTTCCACCCATTATTTTTGCGATATGTACAGTTCAAGGCACAAAAATGTGACTGTCAAACGCCACAGCTGTATTTGCATAATCACATGTTTTAACCACATTGTATTAAACTACTTTTTCAGGGTAGCAACAACCAACAGATGGAGGACTTTGAAAAGCTCTCAGATGAGCTGAAGGAGTTGGTGAAAACACTGACTCTGTTCCTCAGCAGCAAGAAGGAAGAAGAGAAACCCGGCTACTGGAACAGAAAGACTAAAACTATCAACAAAGTTTTCTTTATTTTCTATGTCATAGCTGCCACTATGTTTTTAGTCTTTATGATTTTCTCTTGGAATTCTGAAACTTAATAATAGTGCTGAATAATGAAACATAATGTATGAGCGCATTACTTCAGTAACTCATCAGTTTCTTTTTCACATCTTCTGCTGCTGCTTTAGTAAAGCTGATGAGTAATTGTGTACTTGGTATTTAAGGTAGTATTATTCCTTCTGTGGTAGTTAAACTACGCACATCTGACTGATTTGCATGTTTCATATAGTGTGTAATGTTCCAGATAGACTTATGTCTTTGCTATACAATAAGCACAGTCTGTATGTATGAATCCACCAATACAAACAATTAAACATGCAGGTGGTTTTTTTTTGTGTGCATGTTTTCCTACATAAATATATCTGCAAACCTTATAATCCACCCAGGAACATACTAGAATATTTACATTTTAAATATTTAAAATATTAAGCATGCAACTACATACAAGCAAATAAAACATGTTCTCACAGCTTTTTGTTCTTGCAGGAATCTTATATAAGCTCTATTAACTGACATTTCCCTCCCTTGATCAAAGGTGCGAACCCGTTTTTCACGTTTTCTGCTACAAAATGTAGTCTTCTTCAGAGCCACATAAGTTACTCTTCAACTATTTTGAAAGGCTGCGTAGGGAACCATGTCCTGTGAGATGTAAATTGACTTTGATGAGTACAACAGTGCTCAACAGTGACGTTCCAGAAGCAAAAATCCCATTCATTTTCAGGATAGAGGATTTTGATTACTAGTAACAATGTGGTAACCATCCAAACTAGATTTATCACGAGCTATGAGACTGTGAAACGATAGAAGCCACAAGTCTGTACGATATCAACCTTGTTTTAAGAAAAATATGTTTTATTCACAAACCCATGGAAAGGTACAGTACCTATAATCCTTAAGTGTGTTTTTGATTGGTAGAGCTAAAGCTAGTATTTATACACAGGGGGTACTGCTACCATTGAGCTCTACGATGGTTTACATTACGTTTCCAACAGAGCAACCATGATTTATCTTTCTGATATACTGTGTTTTTATGGCCAGTTTATAATAATAACTGAGAATTCACAATAGTTTAGTTCAATTGTTGTTTTTCTGTGGTGTTCTGTAACATCTCTATCTGCGTTTCTCTGCTTTATGTATTCATAATCAAACAATAGTCCTGATATCTGCTCTGATGAGAACTATGAGACTCTTTGTAATGCAAAAAAATAAACAATTAAAACAAAACCTACTCTCAGTTTTTCTTTGTACGTGTGTGAGTGAGGGCGCCGAGAGTGAACCAAAACAGACTCACCGCACTTTTAATTTGAACTTCAACATAATCTATATTTATGTGTGTATATGTATTTATACACCATATAAAATAAATAAAACCAATATATACAGTTATTAAATACATATAGCCTACATACACTTATACACCCAGGAAATAATTCTGCAGTGCATCTTTTGAATGAGAACAGCAGCATTATGAATAATATGGTTTCATTTTCACATTAATAGTCATGAAATTTGAGAAATCATAGCAACGTCATACTTCCTGTTTACATCTCCCAAACCTTAGATTAAGGATATAATGGTAATGGTAATCAATGAGGTACTATTCCATTGTATTACATGCCTGCATCATGTTTCCTGTTAATTGCTTGTGTGTGTTGATGATGGAATTAAACCAGGGACTTCATGTTACAGTCACGTTGTATGGTACAGTATGTGCCACTGGGCCACCAGAACAAGCCCTTTTGTCTTCCACCAAATTATAATTTACTTTCTCAAATAAATAAATCTTCCACTTCTACAGTGCTCCCTTGCAACTGCAGATGTATGGCCTGGTTAGGAAGATAAAAAAACAAAAACAAACCAAAGGGTGTGTCAATCCGTTTGTCCAGCCCTCTTCCAGTGTGACGATAAAGTGTGCAGTGATATTTCTAGACAGCACAGAGTTGACATCGATGCACAGACCTCTCACAGACTTTGGATTCTCTCTGGTCCTGCACTCATGATGTTTGCTGGCTTATTCTTCCTGCTCCTACTCGTGGGTAAGGTTTCTCTCGTCCTCACAGCGTCTCTTTGCTCTGGATAATTCACAGACATCACTCTGAACAGGTTTTATGTTAATTAATTTCTACCAAAGGGAATGAATACTGTCTGAGTCTGTGGCTAATCAACAGCAACGTGGACACAATTTATGAAAAGAGGTGTTTTTTAAATGTTGTGCTTCATGTTGTGAGGGTCACAAAAGAAATTCTATCCACTTCCACATAGATATCTCAAAACTTGAACAAATAAACCATCTGCTATATACTACTAGAGGTGGAGGGAGACTTGAGAATAGAATAGTTAATTGGGTACACATAGCTAAAACAGTCCTGCAATAGATCCAACCTTCAGGAAGGTTGAAGTTGTTTTAGAGGGGTGTTGATAAAGACCTTATGATCATTTTGAAGGATGTAGTTTGTGGTGCTGTTACAATATGGGAGGTGTTTCTAATATCACCGCAGAACATTCACCTGTTTGTTGATCAACCACTCCCGTGTTGCTTTGGCCTCGTTCTTGGTGTCATTGTGTCATTATCCATTCTTCCTTAAATTCTTAGTCCCTGCTGAGTAAAAGCATCCACCACCATACTTCACTTTTGGGAGGATGTTTGTGAGGTTTACGATGATTCTGACAGAACTTCTGTTAACAGCTTTCTAAAAGGCTACATGCACACTTTTGAGCGCTGCTGGCCATTATTTTCTATCGACAAGCGTTTGGTTGTATATTGGAGTTGGATCTTAAATAGAGAGTCTATTTAGCCATCTCTAAAAATGACCACAATTAAAATGTATTAAGTGGTTGAGTGGAGTCCACATACACTGACCACTGCAGATCGAGAACACCCACAAGAGCTGCAGTTTTGGAGATGCTCTGACCCAGTCATGTAGCTATCATTGTTGTATGGCCTGGCTCAGGTTAAACCCTTTGTCAGAGTCAGAGTAGGGCTATCTCGGCAAATGAGACGCTGCTGTAAAGTAGCAGGGTCCCGTTTTGGGGCTAATAAATTATGTGAATTAAATCATCAAATTCATATGAATTCAGAAGCAGTGGATCCAAACAATGTTTTCATTTTAATGACAAGCTGAGAGAACATAATTCAAACACAGGTGCTCCCAAGTTCTAATGTAAAGGCAGAACCAGAGCCTGGTAATCAACATCCCATTTCCTGATTTATTTTCTTTTAAGAGTAAACTCTCTCTCATAGATAATGTGTCTTGATGTTTTAGCAGTAGATGGGGAGTCCTCTGAGCAAATCTGCAGTTATCAGGATGTTTTAAACCACCTGAACTTCACCAAAAACAAAGACCTGTTCTCAATGATCCGGCCTGTT
>NW_023339651.1:5878059-5881651 GCF_004916995.1 Morone saxatilis | reverse complement strand
TTTGGCCCGTACAAGCACTTGCTTGACGCTGTTGTCGCTTTTTGGGGTTAATAAATTAAGTGAATTAAATCATCAAATTCATATGAATTCAGAAGCAGTGGATACAAACAATGTTTTCATTTTAATGATAAGCTGAGAGAACATAATTCAAACACAGGTGCTCCCAAGTTCTAATGTAAAGGCAAAATTCAGATTCAAATTCATCCTGGTAATCAACATCCCATTTCCTGATTTATTTTTATTTATTTTTAACTCTCTCTCATAGATAATGTGTCTTGATGTTTTAGCAGTAGATGGGGAGTTCTCTGAGCAAATCTGCAGTTATCAGGATGTTTTAAACCACCTGAACTTCACCAAAAACAAAGACCTGTTCTCAATGATCCGGCCTGTTAAAGACTACAAGACGCCCACGAACGTAACCCTGGATGTACAACTCTATGCCATTCTAGATGTGGTAAGTAGGTTGCCTGTGATCTTAAATTACAATTATTATTTCTTCTGTCGAGGAGTTCATGTCGGGTCCATTTCTCTGTTTGTAACAGAATATCGTAAAGTAAAAGCAAAGGTATGGCAATGTAACATGATGCCAAGGACCTACTATAAATATATATAGATACCTCTCTTTCACATTCACAGAGCCTAATGTTTGCATGTAACACATGACTTAGAGACTTTCATCGTATCTATTCTGGCCATGCACAGAGAGCAGAGGTTTAACTATCATCAGTCGTTTGTTTAACCCTCACAGAAAATAAAGAAATGCACTGAATTACATACATGTTTAGCAATATATATTTTACTCTAGTAGGGGTGTTCATAACCCAACAAAAGAAAAAGCCAATTTGTCCCAAGATTTGCAAATTTATTGTTGTTTCTAAGTTATAAGGCCCAACCACGCAAGCTGATCTCAGTCGTTACCGAAATAAAACACCTACAATCACAGACATTATTTATACAGACTGTTGGTTCACACACTCTGCATATTATAGATAGATAGATAGCTCAACACACCAAATTCAACTGATCAAACTGTTAAACAAGGCAGTGCTGGACAAACATGAATCAGGATTATGTTACTGCGTTGCCTATTTGGGATCAAGACGCATTGAGATCTGGCCCTTTAGCCCAAATGTCTGTAATCATGCAGGTGAAGTTTAAGGACGTCTAAACCTTGTCAGTTAATAAAATAACAAATACTAATTTTTTATGGTTTTTAAATATATTTTGTGGTTTAGATTTGATGCATTGTAACTGAAGGGCTGTTTGCTGTTTGTTTCCTCATGATAATATTTGCCTGTTAAAAACTGTGTCATATAAACATGGAACTTAAAGTAACTTGTATTAATACTGAATTTGTGTTTTCTGACATTTTCCATGATTTTCACATATATTTCTTTGCTCATAGAACGAGAAGGACCAGAAATTTGTGTCCTATATGTGGATTGTAATGGTGAGTTCTCTGGGGAAGAAAGCACATTTTGATTGACTGAATGAATTCCCACCCTCTCACTCTGTTGGAAAACTATTTTTTTCTCTTTGTCTTCCTCTGTAGTACTGGAAAAATGAGTTTATTTCTTGGAATCCAGATGAATTCTGTGGTATCGAGTACCTTTTTCTTCCTACTGAGCTATTGTGGAAGCCAGATCTCACTATTATAGAGATGTAAGTTTGAATGTATATGCAGGCTCTCATGCTCACAAATCCACATACCCACACAGTGACCGGTGGTAGAGCATTATGTTACTGCCAAAAGCAGCATTTATCCTCATCAACCAAGTGCAACAACACATGAAAAAGAGACAGAGGGCAACATGGAAAACAATCTGCGGTACAATATGCTTTCTAAAAACATTCAGCATGTCATAGGAGTATTTTAGTACCCCTCTGTATGTCTATCAGAGAGGAAAATGTATATTGACAAACTCTTGTCAGTCTGTCTCTGTGTTTCTTCTTCTTACCTTGTTTACCCTGGAGAAAATTATCCAGTGAAATACTGTATCCCCAGTGCTTCTTAAACCTATTATTCATTATTGTCAGCTGCATTCATGATGATTACCATTTACTATATATTTCCCAGAAATAATTACAATAAAACAATATTGCTTATTTTAATACTATGCCACTGACATAATGATAATGGAAGTACACCCTTGAAAAGATCAATGAACATTTAATTTTTATGAGCAGATATTGGGATTGGAATTTCATTTGGCACAGGCTATAGAGTCTATATATGTCTATAAAGTAAACTGTTGTCTATCATATAGACAGTGGTAAAAGAGCTGAAGCGTATCTTTGTTTTTGAAGGTTTTTGGGAGGGAATTTGGCCTTTATTTAATAGTGATAGTGAAGATTCATACAGGAAATGCAACATACGTCCATAGCCAGCCAAAGATATTGTGGTTATATGGTAACTGTCATAGTTCATTGCATACTTTTACTTTAATTTAATTTTAAATGAAGTTTGTTATAGCTGAGTAGATTGTCCATTATGTCAAATGCAGTTTAAAGCGTACGTCTGTGTGTGTTTCCGTACAGGACAGAGAAGGAAAAGCCCCTCTGACTCCTTATCTTTTTGTTTCAAACGATGGTTCTATCAAGTTACAAACGACCAGGTGATCATCAGCACCTGCAGGATGCACGTTTACAAATTCCCTTCGACACCAGAGCTGCAACATCTCTGTAAGTCTGTCATACACTCTGGTGAGCCTGTAACCTGTTGACAAGAGTTTGAATGCAGTGTGCTTAATGACTTTTTGTCACCTGACACACCATACATTTTTCTTGTTAACCTGCAAAGCTAACCTCAGTTAATTTTTATCTCAGACAAGGAAATGGAGCTTTTTGTGTATCTCAATAAGTCCAAATGCCAGACTTGAGGCAGTTTCATACAGTACGAGTAGCTTGTTCTGTCGAGCAATGAACGAGTTATCTCGAAAATAGATAAGGATAGTATGACGTATGGCCGATGTGGTGGTGCTTTACATCCCTATATGAAGCACCGGATCCGCATTAATTTTGAACAATCGTTTAGAATATGCATTTCTTTTTTTTGCGTGTTTTATGAAATATCAGAACGATCAATTAACCCACGGTGGAAAGTAAAGTATTTCTACCATTCCATCACTCTTCTATCTTGTAAACCACAATTGTAATATAATCCTAACTTTCTTTTTTGTATTATGCAGGGAGTATGACTATACACAGCTGATGATCTTTCCAATGTTGTTCTGCTCCCCTTGACTCTTCCTTTACCCCGTCCAGCTTTTAAAAATCCGCACGATTATCTCCGCCATCCCCGTGATGGAGCGTTCTTGTTCTGTTTGAGGCTCCGCAGATCAATCCAGTCGTTGTTTTAACTCACGATAGAAGTATAGGTACTCTGGAGATGCATACGAATTAATACTACGTTTCATTCTGAGTACGTGTGTTCTACAAGGAAAGTGCCCTGAACAGAAGCGGTAACGAATGATATACTAAGAATATCTGACCTAATTTATTGTTGTTATCAGTTCCTAGTACCCGAGGATTGTGTTACGAATGTAAGATAAATATATACTATACGATTATTATATACGATCCCCTGTCTTCG
>NW_023339651.1:5841043-5878034 GCF_004916995.1 Morone saxatilis | reverse complement strand
TGTTTTTAGTCTTTATGTTTTTCAGTTGGAATTCTGAAGAAGAATAATAGTGCTGAATAATGAAACACAAAATACGACATAGTTACTTCCTAGAGGTCGTACACACAAAGTCACACCACGCTGCAGGTAATGTGTTAATTTCTTGGTGACCTTTCCTGAATCATCAGCAGAAAGTCAAAGTCATTGCTGCAGTTCAAGGCGAAGTTGTGGTGATTAGAAAGTCACTAACCCCACACTTTACATTTACTTCCACCTGTCCTCGATACATAATCTGTACAATCAGTTTCTGCTGCTTCAGTAAAACTGAAGAGTAATAGTTTACTTGGCATAGTATTTAATCCTTCACTGGTAGTTCGAATACACACATCTGACATCTGCATGTTTCACACAGTGGTTCACATCAAACACGTTATAATATTCTAGTAGACTAATGTGCCATGAAGTGGTCGACGTATGTCTTATGCTATACAATAAGCATAGTCTGTATGTATAAGAAATCCACCAATACAAATTAGAATTGTATTGTATAATTTCTAAGCAGGTGGTTTTTTGTTTTCCTACATAAACATAAATATTATTTATGTAATAAAGGCAAACCTTATAATCCACCTTAAGACATATTAAAATATGCAAAATATTAAGCACGCAATTTTGCAATTGCAAAATACAAGCAGATTTATATGAACCATTTAACCATCTTGAAACACATATTCTGACCTATAAAATGTTTTCTATGTAATATCATGTTGTCTTTTAATAGCTATATGCATTCATAATTAATTAATACCCTGATATTTGCTCTGAAGAGATGTTTCAGACTCTTTGTAATGCGGAAATAATCAATAAAAACAAAACCTGTTCTCTGTTTTTATGTGTGAATCAAAACAGTGAAGTTACAGCCAAAAAAACAAAACAATGAGCTAAAAGACACTAAAAATGCTCCTCAGAGTTGAGGTGAGCTGCAGAGTCGGGAGATAATTAGTGGGTTCATAACTGAGAGCAGCCACTTTCACATACGTAGTTACAAGATCAATTGTTAATTTAACCATTTTAACTGGAGCCACTTTAAATAACCCTCAATGGAGAACGTGGAGCTGATCCAAAAAGCTCTGATCACTTTGTGGTTTCAGAGTGATGGAGGATGCTGCTCACTCTCATATCTTCTGATATATTTCAATGTGATGTTTCTGTTTTTTCTCCTAACGTCATATCCATTGACAGTATAAATAGTACTGTATAGTATATAATATGATATATATATAGTCATATGATAAATCAAAACTGACGATTTCTATAATAAAGAGATGAAATAAAGGCATCTTTCTCTCCCAGGATGCTTCCAACTGAAAAGAGAAGTGATCATGCTGCATTTGATTCATTGTTCTTATGTTTATACTCCGTTATTTGTTATATTATTGGTATGAATGGTTTTTGTTTATACATTATTTATGTGCTGTTCTGTTCCAAATACTGTAATTACAGTTTTTAGTTCCTTTAGTAGTTGAAATGATTACTGTGGCTTTGTCGCATCAGATAAAAGGAATCTTGTAATATGCCTACATTTGCTATTCTGTTTATTGATTACAATTTCTGTTCAATCTGTTGAAATGTTTTATTTGAGGTTTTCAAAAGTGGACGCCACTATTTTACCTAAAATGAAGAAGGTTCGTTTCAAAACTATTTACTATTTATATCCATGCAGTAAAATCTTCTTTAATTAATAATTTATGTACATGTCAAAAAGATCTCAGGAACATATTTCCTACACCTGTATACACACACACACACACACACACACATATATATTTATTTTATTTTTTGTTTAGCTTTTTTGGGACATAATGCATGGGTGGTTAGTTACAAAGAATGTAATACCTATTTTTAAATATTAAGTTTGATGTTTTTATGCATTTTTGTGTATAATAATATCTTTATTATAGGTAAATTCTACATTTACAAGTGTAGATTTAAAGTTGCTACAAGCTTAGTTTGTGTCATGAAACCTCTGAATTACTTTTGAATTAATTATGCATTAGTTAAACCCCCTTTAAGTTCATTTAATTCTGCCTATATTTTAGTATTTAGTACATATTTTTTCCTGTATGCTGCTTGTATTAATTTCTAGTTATGCCTAACAACCACTGATGCTGCCTGTTTGTCATGTGCAGCAGTTTAATAAAGTTTAAGTTGTTTGTAGGTTGCACTTTGTCCTCCGGGCCTGCAGGAGGGCGCTGCTCTTCTTCACCGCCACCGCGCTGTTGTTCAATCAGTGACGTGGATTTTCATTCAGGCAGTCAGTGCTGCCAAAAAAACACAGACTCCAGCAGCGTCTCTCAGCTTTTCCACCAACTTTCCTTCCTATTTAGAAGTTGGAGCACTTGTTTTCTCTCTCTTTGTCCCATCTGAACAGTCGGGCCGCAGCTCTGATAACAGGTGAGCGGATCATGTGAAACGTGAAGGTCTGGAGGGGGTTTCCTGCTCTCTGCTAGTCAGAAGTATCAGCACAAACTGCTTTAAAAATGGGTTTAAAATCACCTCGTATGAGTGTTTAATGTGTCGCATGTTTTCTCTCAGTCTCCAGAATGAGTAAAAACAGCAAAGTGTTGAACCTGAAGGATAAAATCAGTGGGAATGAAGTGGACCTGAGCCTGTGTAACCTCACCGAGGTGCCAGTCAGAGAGCTGGTGAGTTACTCCTTGAGCCTGTGTGTGTGTGTGTGTCGTCTGTTCTGTGTGTGTGTTGTGTGTGGTGTGTGTGTGTGTGTGTGTGTGTGTCTGTGGTTGTGTGCTGTTGTGTGTTGTGTGTGTCTGGTGTGCTTGTGTGTGTGGGTGTGTGTGTGTGTGTGTGTCAGTGTCAGTGTGTGTGTCAGTGTGTGTGTGCTGCTGACTTAAACATTAATTGCATTATATGAATGTAATGTAACTTTAAATACAAGGCTGCTGCACTGTGGGTTGCATGTTTATTGGGGTAAAATGCTTATTAAATGCACAGTTGTTAACCTGACTCATGTTATAATTTGTCCCAAAAGGCTTTATTCACCAAAGCAACAGTTGTGGACTTGTCTTGCAACAACATTACCTCCCTTCCTGTAAGTATAAAACACCCTTTACATCTATGGTTTGTCTTGTGACCCCTCAAAATGAAGCACAGTTCAACCATAGAGTGATATTACCTTCTCTGATTGTTTAATTTTAAGGATTTTTAGAGGCCTGAAGAGGTAAACGTGTCTAGACTCTAGATGACAGTAAGGAAAGAAATGTGATATTGAATCTTTCTTCTTTATCTTATCCCTTTTCAAACATTATTTCATAGCATCTAAAGTAGAAACAATGTTTTGCTTTAGAAATTCACAACTTAAAGGATTTTAAAGGATAAATGAGGTAAATTAAAGATATTGTACTGCTTATAGTATTATGGCAAAGCCTGTTAACTAAAAAGGGATTTTGATATAGAAGCTGTTTTAAATTCAAGTGTTTGTCTTCCTGACAATTATTGCATAATGTATGTTGTGTTTTCCTCTTTCATTTATACACTAAATTAACCTAATCAAAGTAAGAATTGATGGGAATCTAATCCATCCTTGAGACCTCTCCTCCTCAGTTTCACTTGTTATATGGTTCTTTTGTTGACGTTTTTCTTTATCCGAGTCAAGAGTCTGAGGGTTGAGGTTGTTGTATGTTTATTCTGTATTTAAATGGGTCTTAACTCAGATTTTCCAATCTTAATATTAAGACTTAAGTTTTCCTTTTTGGCTCGGTTTTATTTCCTGTAGCCAGAGTTCTGCAACCTGACCCACCTGGTGAAGGTGGATCTGAGTAAAAACCAGCTGACCTGTCTACCGGATGACATCGGGAACCTAGGCAGCCTTCAACATCTGGACCTGTACAACAACAAGCTGACCGTCCTGCCTGCCAGCTTCTCTCAGCTCAGGGTGGGTGTCAGACACGAGCACTGCTTGCTCATGTTGTTGATACATATCCTGTTTAAACATGAAGCCACAACATCAGAGAAAGACTGACACTGTTATCTATTAGGTGCTTATTCTTCAGTTAATGAAGGTACTTGTCTTATTTAAACCAGGACTGACGCCTTTTGTTCAGTGGTTTAATTAAGAGGTCAGCATCTATATTGTTCTTTAAAGGTTGTCCCGTTTATTCACTACGAGAGCCTGTGAAAATAATTAGGAATAGATTGATATTTCAGAACACTTATTGTCTTTCTTGCCAAGAATTAGATGAGACTCTGCGTGTGTCTTTGTTCTCAGAGTCTGAAGTGGTTGGATCTGAAGGATAACCCTCTGGAGGTCGACCTGGCCAAGGCAGCAGGGGACTGTCTGGATGAGAAACAATGCAAACAGTGTGCCTCCAAGGTGAGAGAGAGAGAGAAAGGGAAAGAGATGAAGAGCAGAATGACCGAGAAGAGATGAATAAAACAGTCTACAGTATATTAAACTAAAGGTCATTTTATTCCAGGTTCTGCAGCACATGAGAGGTATTCAGGACGAGGTTGATCGTGCACGAGAGAAACGCCTTTTGAGAGAAAAAGGTGGGTATCATAATTAAAATACTTTCATGAGATCTCATGAGTTCATAGCACTAAATATATAGAAGGCTGAGAAATAGTTAAAACTGCTATTAAATGTCTGAATGTCAGATTTGTACTGTTGCTTTTTTACTCTCTCAGACAGTTTCGGATTTAAATCAGCATTTGACAGTAAAACTCCAGAATTACATATCAATGTATCAACAATCATATTGTTATTATTATTATAGTAGTAGTAGTATTGATCAAACTGTAACACTGTGCCATTGACTAATGCTGGAAGAAAGACTCAGATCCTCTACTTAACTTAACGCAACTTAAAAACATACTTAAAGTATCAAAAGTTGGATGTTTTTTAATGTAAAATCTGTCAAAGTATAAGTGGCATGAAAATTAAAATACTCGAGTAAAATACCTCAAAATTGGTATGGTGGTAAGTACAGTACTTGAGTAAATGTATTTAGTGACATATACACATTAGTGCACCTGGAAGTAGCCGTAACCCTGCAGTCAGGGCGAGGCATGTTTTTATTCGTCCCAAATGTGAAGTCGGAGAAGTAAAACAGCATCCCATCATCTACTAAACAGTTTATCTCTGCAGCGAGCCCCATCACAGATACAGGCTAAAATCTGATTACGGTTCGTTTATATTGGCATTGATTCAACTAAAAAAGGAAGATTACAGAATTAATCTTGCAAAGTGGGCCAACATCAGACACCATAAACCGTGATATAAGTAACAATCAATGTGTAATCATAAACATCAGACAACCAGGCTAAATAATAACAAGAGCAGAAAGTGTGTAAGCGTGTTTTGTGTCACAGAGAATAGTAATAATTGTACTTTTCTAGTCAGTTTTATCTGCTGAGGATTAAAGTCATTATATATATATATATAAATTATATTAATGTCCCGTTATGAAACAAATGTGACGCAGGTTTTTTCTGGCTGCGTCTCTTCTAAACACGCTTTCTCTCCTCGTCCCCCAATCAGAGCTGGAGAGGAAGAAGGAGGCGAAGCAGAGGGAGCGGGAGGCCCGAGAGAAGGAGGCTCGCAAACGGGAGAAGGCAGAGGAGAAGGAGAAGAGGAGGAAAGAGTACAACGCTCAGATGGCGGCCGTGGCTGCGCGGGAACAACAGAAGAAGAAGAGCGAGGAGAAGAAGAAGAAGAACGGACAGGCAGCAGGTGGGACTAAAGGTCGGGATGATGCAACTCTTAAAGGGACAGTTCATGTGGTGTTTTTTTACACTTCCACTGACGTTACAATACACTGTTGTTAGAAGTTTTCGCACAAAAATACTGACTTTTTAAAATTGAATCAATTTATGTGATTCAGAAAGTATCGGCTCATTAAACCGCCTGTCCACTAATTTATGATATTTGTCCTAAAGGTGCAATTAGTCTGTAATTCTTAAGGTAAAATGTTCCTTTATTGATCCCCGTAGGAGAAATTTAAGTCAGACACAGCAGCACAGGGGAATATAGTGTAAAAATACTACAATAAAGAATCACAAAATAAGAATATTATAAGATATAATAGAAAATATAAGACTATAATGAATAATATATACACTATTTGCAATTTGTAGTAAAATGGTGTGCAAAATATTTTGAGCACTTCTCAACAATAGTTCACATAAGCTTTAAGGTTGATTTAGCTTGCTTGTGTGTTATTAAAGACACTTTCTGAGTTGAATCTCGGTTGAGAAATTCAACATTATTATTGTTTTTTTTAATATAATCATTAGAAGAATTAGTTAACACAGAATTACTTTAAATAAAAACAATAAGGGAACAAAACTACTTCTAAAACATATAATAATTCTTTCTCGTTCCAGTTGTCCGACAGTCAACACTTTGATTAGGAAATTACCAATGCTTCTTAAAGATGTTTTTAATAGTAAACAAAGATGATTTATATAATTACAAATGTAGCCATCATGTAATTTAGAAATTAACATGATGTTCAGACTGTTTGGTAGGATATGAATGAATGAGTACATTTCAAGTTTGTAAAATAATATTTATAAATAAACATACATACAAGTCTGTAGTTTGTTGATGCTAATACAGTTAAAATGTATCTAAATCAGATCAGAATGATAAATCCCTGGTGGAGTTTATATCAGCAACTGTTTCAACAACTCTTCCTTAGTGATTCATTAAAGGATGATGCACAACACACAATATTTGACCATCAGTGGCAATAAAAAGCATCACATTCATGAGCCAAACAAGATGTAAAGAGATTTTGTGAGAAACATAGTGATCATTTTGTTATTTCTTGCATGCTAGGACATATTTTCTGTACTTGATTATTCTAGTTGATTCCTTGGTACCAAACTCAGGTATAGTTCTTTAATGTTTGTTCCCGTTTCGTTCTAATGTCGCTTATTCTCGCTTCATCTCATCAGATAAAAAGGCTGTTGTGGAATCGGCGCCTAAACCTCGACGTTCTCTCATCGGCCTGATGTTTAAGCTTCTCCTCCTGCTGCTACTGGGATTGGCCGGAGTCGCCGCTGCCTGCCAACTGACCGACCTGCAGAGGGAAGCCATGTGCGTGCCGGTCAACGTCGCCGTGGACGACGGCCTATCCTGGGCCAAAGAGCAGGAGGTCGTGGTCAGGCAGCTGGTGCAAAACCTGTCGACTGCAGCGAGGGAGTTCCTCGAATCCACGCAAGCGTCTAAGAACTAAAACTATCATCCGCCTCCTCCATCAAACTTCCAGAGCTGCAGGTTTTCCACTCCTACTTGCGAAAATTCTGGGATTTTTATTTTAATATGCTGAAATCATTGAATCTCATTAAGATGGGGCAACCCTGCATCCCCTCACCCTGTTTGAGGTGCTGGGAGGTGAAGAGTCTGTACAGATAGATGAGGGAGGGGGATGGACAGATGTGTTAAAATCATCTTAAATTCCTATGGAATTGTTGTCGCTCTTGTACCCTCTTTGTACTACAGCCTGTTTTTAAGAAAAAAAAACCTAAAAAAAACATCTTAAATGTCTCCCTGTTGACCATGTTTCACACTGTGACCAGAACCCGGAGCCGCTCTGTGTTTCCGGTGCATTACATGGATCATGGGTCGTATTTGAGAGGTCAGGTCAGGTGGGCACGTCTGTGCTGCTCTGGAGTGTCACATGTTAACTGCCAGTCAGAATTGTGCATCAGCCAGTGTTAGATGTCTGAGCATGTGCAGTGACGGCTGTGTGAATGTAGAACTCACTCATCTATAGTCTCACATCAGTAAATCTCACAGCTAACACACAAACACGCCGTCTGGCATGCAAACCCAACTGATACGTGAGTGGATTTATATCTTATTTAATCCCAGATATAAATAACGGTATCTGGCTAATAACTGATGAGTCCCAGTACAGAAATGCCAAAGATGTGTCTGAGGTAATTTGGAAACAGTGTCGTTTTATATCGTTTGTCCACCGGAGAGCAAAATGTCCGCTTCATACACTACTGTTAATGATTAATTGATTTACAGATATAATTTTCTTCAGAATAACTTATTAATTGACTAATTGTTTCAGCTAGTTAAAAAACTAATATGGGCCGAAAATAACTGATATCTGTATTGACCTCCAGTATCAGTCACACACCCTCCCAGTGCACAAACTGCATTAAAAGGACCATACCAACAAATATGCATATTACACTTCATGCTATTGTGTTTTAGACCTTTGGATGTATTTTACCTACTTTCCCTCCACTTGTTGGTTTCCATTAATTTATGTAAAGTCTGAAAAGTAACTCTTGAAGACTCTTAAAGATGTTTAATCCATCACAGTAAACATAAAGTCTGCTGTGATTTGTGTTTTAAAGTGAAATTACTGTAAAATTTCAACTTAAATCTGCACTTTAACAGGTTTATCACACACAAATAATATCCAATATGATAACAGAGATATACGCAGACTGTGATTGTTGGATAGATTTCACACCTGTACCAAGTTTCAAGAGTCTGCTAGTTGATTTTTAATACTGCACGGACAGAAGGTAGGAAAAATACCAAAACACTAAAAAAGGTTGGTTGTAATATAAAGTACACACGTTGCATCACTTGTAAAAACAGTGGTATGGTCCTTTTTTTTTAAAGAGTGCCGTGATTACACTTGTTAACTTAACTGTAATTTATAATCCCTAAATCCTAAATAAGGACGTGTTGATATTGAACTCAGTCCAAAGTTTGAGTTTTTTCTTGTAATCTCTCGTCTATAATGTGAATAATAGAAATGAAAGGTTCTTTCAGTTTGACTGGTGACTTGCAACAAAAAAAAGCAATTTTAATTTCTCAGAGGGTCTTCATGCAAAAATTTAAACGAGCTTTGCTGCTGTGGGTCTTGTACAGCTTTGTTCATGCTCAAACATGGTCAGCGTCTAAATAAAAGGCTATGCACTGCAAGAAATATGTGAGCTTTGTGTCTGTTTTTGTAGCAGAAGAATAATGGTGAATATAATTATGATTGTGAATGAATTTTTCCAAATACCATTAGGAGCACTAGAACAAGCCAGAGGAACCTCAGTTTATTTATTTATTTATTTGTCTCTTACTACTAAGGTATTTTTATAAACATTACCTTTTCTTTTTTCACTGGTGCCAATACAATACTTGTTTAATTCTGTCTTTAATTTTGCCTTAACGCAGAAAAATAACTTAAATAGAGCTTAAAAGTATCCAAAATATTATTTAAATTAAGAAATATTTGATTAAAGGATAAGGAAACAGAACTAAAATCGAACCTGGCATTTAGTGTTAAATTTTCAGTACTTGGCGTTTTTGAATACTCAATGTTAGATTTTGGAAAATATGCTTACTGAGAGTTTGATGAGAAGTTTGATACCACTCTCATGTATGTTACCGTCAGCTGGTTAGCTTAGCTTAGCATAAAGACTGGAAACAGCTAGGCTAGTTTCCAGTCTTTATACAGACAAACGAACGAGATGTTGATTAGCTTCACAGGTGTTGTTAGGGAGTTTTTTTTGCCTTCATAGGGCCATGCAAGCTGTTTCCCCTTGCTCTTCGTCTTTATGCTAAGCTAAGTTAGCAGCTGCTGGGTGTTTAGCAAAGAAAGTGATCATTTTTTATTAATTAATCTCGCAGTCTAAACTGTGAGTAAATTATATGCTTTTTTAAGTTTCACTTATTCTTGGCAACACAGTTTTTTAAAGCTTAAACATTAATAATCTGCTTATTTGGACTTCATCGCAATTTTAACTTTTAAACACTGCCACCACAAGGTCAATTTAGTAGCTACTCTGGAGCTTTTTAATCATATCATGATTGATGGTTCCAGAACTGCTACTAAAGAATAAAGAATAATGAAATCACATAACAGCTATAGAGCTAAAATCCAGATTACCAGAAATCTATTTACATAATGCATGATATCCATTTCCTGATCATCCGTTTAACCATATATTTGACTTCCATAGTGAAAACCTCAAACATAATGCGAAGGAGTTCCTGAGATGTTAATATGATACGTCTGTAAGAGCCAGCGACCACAATCCCCATTAGTCTGATGAGACCTTCCTCTAATTTGTACTGTATAATAACATGGAGCTGGGAATCTGAAACTTGTAGCAGAGGGAAGTTAAAGTGAGGATGAAAATTAGAGAAATATTCAAGCGACAGAGAATTCTGGGTAACCCGCAACAAGGAAAGTTATGAACACATTTGTGGGAAATTGCTGTGGGTGGATTCATGTTTCTAGAACTGCTAAACAGCAAAAAGCGTTGCATCATAGGAATGTAAGATAATTCTTCTAACTACGGTTACGTTCACACTGCAGACACGAGTGAACAGCACAAATCACATGTAATCTGATCTTTTCAGTGCTGATTGACTTTAATATGAGGTTCAAATCAGATACAGGTCTAATTTTTGCAATGTCACTTCAGTGTGAACAGTCATATCAGAATTCATGACTTTTTTACCTCGTTTACCTCGTTTTTTTACGTTTGTCACTTTAGGACCAAAAAAAACACACAAAAACATCTGCAATAAATAGGATATTAAACTCCTGGAATTTAAATTAAAGGTGATTTCAAGGTTTTGGTGTCTTGGAAGTGAGAGGGGACACAAAATAAATATTAATCTAGCAAATAACATTATTAGTTATCGTTCTTTTGTTAAATAATGGTTGTTTAACAAAACAAGATCCTACAGTTAAGTTATTCTTGGAGCTAAATGCTAACACAACCATGGTAATCTAATTTTGACCGCCTCAGTAAAGTTATCATTCAATAAGTAAACTACATACTGGATGCCTCAAATAACCATCTTTCTCTTAAAAACATTAAAATCACAAGCGAATGGCACACTGAGGTTTGACAGGATACAAGTAGAATTATATCCTTCCATTTCACATTTGAGTCGCAATATCAAATGCGTTAAAGCTACTGCATTTGGTATTTGATCTCGACCACCGGCCTTCCGTTTCTGAGCGATAAAATTATGAGAAATGCAGCAACGCTAATGTGGCAATTAGGGAGGAACATGAGACGAATATGTTTGTTGTAATGTACAAGAGATGTGTTTCACTCAAGTCTTTATTGGTTGTAAACGTGACTCTTTCCTCCATTATTTTTTATTCCGTGTCAATTTCTGCACTTGAGGTTTAAAGATAAAATTATTAACCTCTTAATAAGCACCCGGCTTTTGTGCAGTTTACAACCAAAAATTCATAATCAGTCTAAGTGAGTGAGAGGCACAAACTTGCCTTTTGCATGTATATGTTTCTATTTTTTAAAATTCTAATGCTGCTACAAAACAAGTATCTGTGGTCGCAGCGATATTGGGATCTTAAAAAGGTTTGTACAGATCGAATCAAGAGGTTTTTTGTTTTCAATGGATGTATAGTTCATCAAGGTTGTTTGAGGATTCAATTGGATGTCAAACCAAATTGAATTAACCACTTCCACCAGAAACCACCGGATGTTTCTATGTTTCTACTGTAGTGTAGTGGTCTCAGCATCAGAGACCACTACAAATGCTTCAGAGAAAAGCGGTTAGTCTGGACACAGAAAAAGCCAATTTAATGGAAGCTCTGGGGCATTCTGGGTGGGAGCTGCAAGAGGAAGTGGAAGTAAAAACGTATAATAAAGAACAGAAAAAAGAACCAGCGACGAGAGGAGGCGGACTCTTGGTGCTCAAACGCAGTCAAACTGTATGGAAACTGTTTCTTTTAATGTGAAGATGAAACCACATTATCATCACTATCTTATTGCTTCGGTTTACATTCAACCAGACGCAAAGTAAATGTGTATACGTGTATGTCTATATGTATATAAATAACTGTACATATTGGTTATTATTGTTTATTATATGTTATTGAATTTAATGATCTTTTTATATGTGTCTTATACAACCCTGTGATGAATGATGATAAATACATTCCTCTCATTCCTTGATACCTAAAAACTGCACTTAGGCTTGAGTAAAAGTTACTTCCCATCTCTGCAGTAATAAAGTATTCTGGTGTTACAGCTTACAGGGGTACAAGTCTAAACCACACACCAGTGTTCAGCTTCAGAGTTCTGTGTGCAGAATGATTTCCTTCACAGCTGGAAGTCTTTAGCTCTTCACTATGAAACCAGCTCCTGTCTGTTGCTGCAGGTCTGTCTGTAGTCTCGCTCCTTCACATCCGCCATGTCGTCCAGCAGCCTCGTGCGAACTGACTCGTCCACCGTCATCTCGAGGGTCACCTCTTTGAACACTTTACACACCGACGCCTGCAACAGACACGAGGATGATGGTTAGATTCACTCTGGGTCAGTCAGGCCTCTCATACTATAAGAAAATGTGATCTTATTACCTCCTGGAAGTGGAGTTTCTTGAACATGGCGATGCTGACCTGGTTGTCCAGCCCAATTTTCGCTTGAAACTTTTTGAGCCCAAGTTTGGTGACACCTGGTGGAAGCCAACACACTGATCACCACCGCTCACAAACTAATATTCACACACTGTAACCAGAGTTTACTCCACAGCAGCAGCTCTCTGCCGTATGTGAGTCACCATTAAATGATATAATAATAACATTTCCGCATTAAAATGTCTATAGACACTAGACCTATGTTATATATTTTGTTGAGATGTGTATTAACATTATCCCAATGTTCAAATGTTCGAACCCTGAACCCAGAGTCATTTTATTCAGGTAACGGTGCAATGGCGTCATATCCGCTTGATTGTCTGCTAGAAGCTGTTATAAATTTAGTTTTTATCCAGTTATAAGCCACATTTCAACAATAAACATTTTCAATCTTGGTTGTTTTTACCTCTATATTTAAACCGGTTGAAGGATTTTAGTCACTGGACATCTGGATCTTAAGTTATCAGAGAAACAAGCTGCTTTAGCTTTAGCAGCAGGTCATGTTACGAACCCTCCTGAACGTCTTTTGTCAGCTGATTTTTTCAATGCTGTAAACATCTGTGGATGGCAGAAGAAATGAAACTATGGTCGTCCTGACTTCTGTTTTCTTATATAAACTGTCCCAAAATAAAGAATTTCAAGCAAAAAGAAATCTTCAGACACATTGTACAAGCTGCTCACCGTAGCACATCATCATGAGTGTCACCTCTTTCCCGATGCCCTTCCCTCTGTAACTGGGCTCTGCTCAAAAACAAGAAACGTTAAAAGTTTTAGGGAAAGAAAAATATATCTGTAGTGATTTTATTAGTTTCTTTAGTTTTATATAATGTTGCTTTTGAAGAATTTTTAACACAAATAAGTTGGGCGTCACCTGCTATCATGATCTCCAACTCAGCCACGGACGGATCTGTGGGGTCAGTCAGGAAGATGTTGACATCTCCCACCATGCACTGCTCCTCTTCTACACCGGTGTCCGCCCACCGCTGCTTGTCCAGGATGATGAATGTGCACTCTGGAAAGATAGAATAAACAAATGTTATAATAGCTTTTCTTTAAGTAAACGTTGATATTTTACATGTGCAAGACATCAGGATAATCTCTTATTTTAGTTATCTGCAAAAGCTACGAGCAAACAAATAAAAGCTTTTAAAGATTAACTGTCGCGTTAAACATGGAAAGCTGATGAAGACTGTCTGTTAATACATGCTGGCTGATCTGTAGCAATAAAAACAACACTTTATATCTAAAAAAGGGCTTTTATAAGCACTGAAAGTGTTATTTTCTGTGAGCACATTGCAGGCAAATCACTCCTTACTGTCGCTATCTTCCCTCCAGCTCCTCTGCATGTCGTACTCCTGCTCCAGGGTCAGAGGCTCTGAGGCGGTCAGCTGCTGCAGCTCAGGAGACTTCATCCACTCGTGATACCTGAAACAGGTGGATATAAAAGACAGAGAAAGGACTGACGCTGGTCTCTGATTCACAGCTTCTGCTTGGCCAGTTAAAGAGGAACATGCAGCCACCGTAGGGGAGGGTGAAGCGAGGCCTAAATCCTTCACACTGGACCTTTAACAAAGACAGACTCTGACTATGACTTAGATCTACGTGATAGTGACTTCAGCTGGTTCTTGACTGTCTTTAAGGGACCTCATTTGCTATGAATTCTGGGTAAATTCATAGAAAACTAAAACAAACATGGCTGAACAAGTCAAACTCTGTTGTCTACTCCAGCAGAAAAAAAAAGTAACTAGTTACTAAAGCTGTCAGACAATTGTAGTGGAGTAAAAGTAGAAAGTGGCATGAAAAGAAAAGATTTAAGTAAAGTACAAGTACCTCAAATTTGTTCTTAAAAACAATTAGCAATCAGTAAATTTATTTAGTTACACTCATGCAGTCTATGTCAGTGTCACCTGTAGCAGAGCTAAAATGTACTTAATTACAATCTTAAGGTACTTGAACTTTGAGTATTTCTATTTTCTGCTGCTTACTTCTTTCCTCCACTATCTTTCAGAGGCTAAGGTTGGATGTTACAGGGGCTGATGAATGCAGATCTCACTGTTCTGGTTGCATAAAAGCTTATTTTACTCAGATTAGATTATTAGATTTTTACTCAGACCTTTGTAACTACGTGTTACTTTGCAGATACAGATTAATAATAGACAACATATTAAACAATGATGAATTAAGTAAGTATAAGTATTTAAAGTATATAAAGTAGTTAAAATCAGCCCCACTTTTACCACTGATGGCTGATTAAGGGACCATCAATACATGATCTACGGTTTAAATGGCAAAATGGGACTTTTTAATAGCCTACCTTCATGCTGACTGGGCCCCTATGAATGAAAAACGATGATTAAAAATGATATTAAACTGATTTCACATCTAATTTGATTGGTTATTTATCCACATTTAACCATTAAAGTCGAATAATAAGGACACATTTTTAAATTCTGATAACAAGAAGACATCAGCGGAGGAACAAATGAATGATTTACATAAAAAAAAGAGGCTAAATAAAGTGAATGAAATAAACAGTGATGCTCTCAGGTGACTGGTGTTACCTGGGCACGTGGTCCGCATTATAAGGCACGAGCACGACTTTATGTCCCTCCAGTAAAGTGTTCTCATTTATCTTCATGACAAAGCAGATAGAATCCACTAATATCACTGATAATGAAAGTAAACACAACAACACGACGCTTCAACTCCTCACACACACTTCCTCATGGTCTCTCGGTGGGTCGAACTGCGGCTGCGCTCACTCACAGAAAGGTGGTAGTCGCCTCCTGCTGGACAACAACAAGAGACTTTGATTTTCTTCTGAATATCCTAAAAGTTCTTTATTAAAATGCACAATTAGATGTAGATATAGGCATACACGTAATACAATATATTTTAAACAGAAATAAAGTAATATAAACACTTTAAAAAGGATTGATTGTCACCCAGCTCCCAGAAAGTGTAATCCTGCAGAGGCTGTCAAATATGTTTATTATATATATATATTAAATATGTTTATTTATTTGTGGCAGAGAGGAGGATGCTGTCCAGGATTCAAAGTCCATATTGGAACACGTGTTTCACACCCTCTCTACGACACACTGCCCAGCAGAGAGCTCCTATCAGCAGAAGACTTCCTCTCACCCAGAATGCCACCAACAGGAATCATATCCTGCCTGTTGGTCATTAAACTCTAATAACGCCTTCCCTAAGAGAGTCGACAACCCCCTTCTGTAATCTGACACAAACACGGACAATCACTTTTTGCACATTATTAAACTGTAAATTTGATCTTTTATATATCTTTTATATATATAGTTTTATATATATATATATATATTTATATTTTGTTCTTAATAGATGTTGCTTGTATAATATATGTTGTTTGTATACCTGGAGTCTTGTAACAAAAATAATTTCCCCCTGGGATTATGAAAGTATTTCTGATTCTGAAATATAAACCATGTCTTTACTGTGTTTTATTATAACTAAATTCTTCCAGCATTCCCAGTTTCTTTCAAATTCTGCCATCTTATTTAATGGTTCCTGTATCGTGGCAGCATATCTCCACCAGTACCCAGCTCTCAGCCATTAAAGAGATTTATTGGGTCCTGATCACCTGGTAGAAGTATCCTCCCCTTTCCCGTCTATCTTTAGTGGTTCTATCTAATAAAGGGCAAAAGCTCCCAAAAATATAGAACAAAAAACAAAAAAATGTATCATACAGCCTGTCTCCCTCTGCCCTCTGGGAGGCGGTACAGGAGTGTCAGATCCCATACAACCAGGCTCAAAAACAGTTTCTTCCTCTTGGCTGTGACCCATATTTACCTGCTTACCTGGTGAACTCTACTAAAACTCTCTTGCACTAAATACTGACATATTTAAATATTATTTGCACAGACCTATAGACTACTGCCATTTCTTATTTACATGCCTTTTGCACAGTCTTTCAATACAGCTGTGCTCTTGCACTACAGACATGTTTACAATTACATTTCCACAGTTTTATTATATAACCTCATTTATCAAGTTGTACATTTGCACTGTTTCATTTACATATGTGGCTGCACATTGTGTTAAATGACAATAAAGTTGAATGAAACTGAAATCTGTTTTAAACAAACTTTTATTAACACTCACATACAGATGATATTAATTTATTTGCTGTTCAGTTTAACAAAGAATTTGTTATAAAATTATCCTTTAACACTTTTAACCAGTGATAACAATAAGAAATAAAAGAAGTATCGATGTAGGGTATTAATTAAGACTTGTAGACACATTAATGTAATATTTATTTCTATATCTGAGTGTAGTTCCTTTTTGCTGTGATTAGGAAATAAGAAAAAAAGAGATTCTGAGCTAAGTGTGATTATTAAAGGATCTGGTTCTAGATTAAAAGTAATGACTCTAGAAATAATGTCAAAAATGTGAGAAGAAGTTTTATTTTAGACCACATGAAAAAACTGTGGTAGTCTGTAGCTGTACAATGATTTCAAACTTTGTGTATACATATATAAACATTGTGTGTGTGTGTGTGTGTGTGTGTGTGTGTGTGTGTGTTTTGGGTGTTAAGTAGCCCTGCCCAGCCCGTGCCACAGTTTGACCGGCTCCTGCGGTGTGTTGACCATGTCCATCCAGTGCTGGAGCTGCTGGCCCCTGGCGTACATGAAGGGACCCAACACCAGCACTCCCAGCACGGCCGGAGGCTCTGGGAGAGCGAAACACACAGAGCTGAATAAAAACTAATACTGATGTTTACGATGTGCATTTTATCAGATAGTCAGGAATAAGGAACAACTGTTGCTTTGACTTTACCATCATACATTTTTGAGTTTATACATTTATATTAAAATTACTTAATACCCCGCAAGCTTAAATGATCTCACTCCTGAACTTCTGACACTCAAAATTTTTATTTATGCTCTTTCCTGGAAGACGTCAGAAAGAGTTTCGAGCCATGAGGCTGAAAAATATGTCTACATTGACATCCAAAATACCATTTTGAGACTAACAAAGGACACGTGGTAACCAAACAATTAGTCATTAGAGATTCATCACTAATTGGCAAACATCCCCTAACTTAAAATAAAATATTATAAATTGACTGTTTCACCTGAGCGGAAGTCGTTCGGCTGCTGCAGCTCAAACCTCAGACAGGCCTCGTCCAGGTGCTGCGAGCGGAGTTTAAAGGTCATCCTGTGGTTGAAATATGGGTCGTTTTCACATTTCGCCACACAGCTGCGCTTGATCTTCACCACCTGAGTGTGTATCTGTAAGCTCACCTGGACACACACACCTGGGAAGGACACAGATGCTGTGTTACCAATGTTAGTAAGGTTACCCCACTATCTTCAGCTCAGACTTTGCATACCTGCGTCTGTGAGCAGCTGTAGGCCTCGAGCCCTCAGAACCACCACAGAGAGGCGCTGCAGAGACGGACTGTAGCTGAGAGAGATCTGCACATCACCCAGCTCTGAACACTGAGAGAAAACAGAGGCGACAGAATGATTATGAGCGTTTATGACCACGTGCATGTGTGTGTTCCTGTGTGTTCCTATGTGTATCTGTACCTGTGTGTCGTCCTCCGTCTCCAGGTCCCTCCAGAGCACCCTGCCGGCCTGACCGAGCTCCCCCTCCAGAGGAAACAGCACCCTGCCCACCGCGTGGCGTTTGCCGTCCTGCTCCACACTCAGCACACACACACTCAGGGTGCTCTGAGGCACGCACACTCCTGACACCTGTGGAGGACACATACAGAAAGTGTGTGAGACAGACAGGAACACAATATTTTTATTTTTTATACAATTTTCTGTCTGTAATATGTATTTTTTAATAATTTTAATCATTTTTAACTTAACTTTAACTAGGCTTGCTAAACTGGCCATTGTTTTTTTACTTTACAATTTACTTAATATTTACTTTTCTTCACAGAATTGAACACTGAGATAAAGGCCTTCTGTGTATATTTAGTTTTGTATCACACCTTAAAATCAAGAAGGCCTGGCACCTAGTGGGGGTCCTAACCCCGAAGTTGAAAACCCCATGAAACAGACTGCATGAAAGTAACTAAGTACATTTAATCAAATACTGTTTGTATCGTCTCAGTAGTCTTAAAACTTCTGTAAACTTCCATGTCCTTGCCTGGAAAACGAAGCAATCGTTGAACTCCGGGTCAGGCCCCGTGCCCCGGGCCTTGGCCTGGCGGGGCCGCCGGTCATCAGGGAGACGCCGGAGCTCCACCAGCGTGACGTTGCCGTGGAAACGGGGAGGTAGGTTTCCGAGGCGGAGCAAAGAGACCATGAGCTGCTCGCTGCTGTGTCGATACTCAACAGAGAAGCAGAGGCGGGTGGCCATGCCGGGTGGAGGGGCCACCACCTCGTTCAGAGGAGGGACAGAGTAGAGACCAGCCAGCACCGTCCCCACTGGGAACCATCCTGATGGAGACAGGTTGTGAGGATTTGTTGGGAAATATGTAGGATTTATCTTTTTTAATCTTTTATTTTTTTGATTTTATATATATATATATATATATATGTATATATACATATACATATACATATATATATTTCGGAAAGGGGGAGAGAGAGGAGGATGCAGCAAAGGGCCACAGAACAGATTCAGCAAGGCCTTGTTACATGGGTCACTAGTTCTACTAGGTGGGCTACCAGGGAGCCCCTTGAATTTCACCATAACTTTCTTCACATGCAGTCAAATAAAGGCAGTAATGACCTACTGCTTACTGAGAGTGACCCCCGATGGGCTAGTATGTCCTTCCGAGCCTCCATCTTAATCTCCTCCTCTTCTTTCTCCTCCTCATTTTTCAAGTCACCATGAATTTGTGGCATAAAGCGAGGAGGCAAGGTGAACGGGATCTCACTGGGCCTTTCACACAGGGAGAAATATGTTATTAATTGCGCTTTCAGCAGCATTTTAAATATCAAGTTATTGATTTCACACCTTGCTTAAACTCAAGACAACAGGTCTTTAAAAACCCTGATGAACGAACGCTGTTCTTCACTAAGAGGTTCACTCTTTAGCTTTTTATTTTTAGAAGTTTTAACATGTTGCATATGATGTTGGTACTATCACAAATGACTTGATATTTATACTTCAGAGTTTTTTTTAAATAAAACATAGCACATCTATCTTTAACTACATTGGCTTCAAGTATGCACTTAATCGACCTTAAGGGTCTTGTCTATAAGCTCTAAATGGCCTTGCCTCATAAGACCTGCTTAGAGTCTTCCTGTATGCTCGTTATGTGTATGCTTCCTGTTAGCTCTCTACTGTACACTATATAATAAAAAAGGGAATAATAAACGGAGAAATATAACTCTTGTAAAATATTCCACAATTCTACATGAATACTAAATAAAAGCACTATGTAGGACTGTGTGCATGAAGGTTTTTAATGGTACTAACGTGGCCCAGGAGCCCTGAGACACCAGGATCACCGGAGCAGAGCATGCTGGGACTAAAGGCACTGTAGGGAGCAGCTCCTCGTACTGACTCTGACTCTTCCTCTTCCTCCACAGGTAGTACACCATCAGACCCAGCAGAAGCAGCAACAGGAGGCCCACAGACAGACCAACAGCCAACCGTAACACCTGGTCTGAACAAACACACACATTAGGAAGGAAATGTACATGGCAGAGATTGAGTCTAATGCGGTTTACTTACCTGTCATTAAGGTAGTGGGGTAGGTCTTTTCTTCTGGTCAGCTTTCACTCAGGCTGACTGTGACTGTAGTTGACCTGTTTAGTGGTGTGTGAAGTGTTTTAGTGACCGTGGAGAGTGGAGAGAGTGCGACACAGCTGGCTGATTCTCACCATTTCATGCTGTTATCTGGCTTTTCGGTTGGCAGCTACCCCCTTTAAAGGAGCAGACCACTTATATAGGATGTTTTAACCCAATCGCAAATCACATATATTTCACGTTACAGAGAACCATTTGCAAACCACGCTGTTGTGTTTTAGGCTTTCTAGACCAGTGGCAAATAGAGAAACAGCTCTCAGCTCTTAGCGATGTCATCCTTTTAATGACATTCAACACAGGGGAGAAGAACTCAAAAACACAGCATACTTTAAGCTATATACTCTGTTTTTATACATGTTTACAGAGCCAGTTACCTCAGTAATATGAGAATGCATTTTATTATTATGCTTTTAGTCCTAAAGCAGACATGTTGACAGTGAAGGTGCCATTATTTAAATAAAATAATGTGGGCAAAGCAATCGTCCTCCTGTGTGGTAGTTTAGTAGTTTTCATGTGTTACATGTGGGGGTCGGTCGTGAATACCAACCTGAGGGGGTTCACAACTCTAAAAGGTTGAGAACCACAAGTTCTAGACAGCTGTTGGCTTCCCGTGAAAAACGATGATCCATACGTCACCAAACTAGCTGTTTAATTGATTCTTTAATTTTAATACAATGTCCATTAAATAAACGCCCTCCCACAATTTAATTGCAAAAAATGCCTCATGGCAACAGCACATCATGGCAGTTTTTTAGAAACGCTGCTTTAAAATCAGGCATTTTAGGCCGCAACAATCCCCCCAAAAAAGCCAGCGAACTCTTGGAGGGACTGGGAGCATGATAATTGTCATTGTGAGCATGTTAGCACGCTGATGTTAGCATGTAGTTCAAAGCACAGCCTCACAGAGCTAACAACAACACGCATGTAAATAATTATATAATGCACATGTAATATGACTGCCCTGACAGCTGATCTGAATCAAAATCACTCAGAATCAAAATACTCATTAGCCTCTCATCCAACCAACGTTGTTTCACACACACACACACACACACACACAGACACACACAGACACACACTCGGTTCAGAGATTGGACAACAGCTAATGAGATGACAGCTAATCCTCAGAGCTAAAGGTAGAGTAATGGCCCTCTCTTTTACACACACGCACAAGGACACATCACAAACATGTTCCCTCTGATGCCAAGTTCATATGAGGTCCAGTTACAAGAGACAGAGGAACAAGAAGATTAAGCTGAAGACACAGAGGAGTGTGTGTTTGAGGCTGTGAGGGCGGCTGGAAACAAGGAGGGTGATTTTCTTAAGAATTGAGGGGGAGGAGGAGGGAGAGACGCCATTTAGCACTACCTGCTCTGTGACAGGGCAGAGGCCAAAACAGGACACAAGCTGCTAATTTATAGGTAAGATGTTACTTTTCTCTTTTATCTCTGTATTATTGTAATTGGACGGCCGTTCACGTGGATCAACTGGGTGATTATTCTTCCAGTACAGATCAATTATGAGGCTGTGTGGATATCTGCGGGTCAGTTGTGATCTAAATACTGCTAGGTCAGTTTGGGACAGAGATGGGTTTAACATTAATATGGGTCAATTCATTTGTTTGTGCTACTAAATAAGTTAATGCAGCACTGATTTTCAATAAGAGAAAGGCTGAATAACTGGAATTATGTGCTTTAATGAGCATAAATACACAGATGAATTAAAATTAGCCACGGCATGAGTACAGGCTTTGTTGGAAGATAAGAGAAAAAAAAAAATGTAATTTATTATAACCTCTACCATCTATTCTCAGTGTCTCTCCCTTTCTTTGTCTCTTTTGCTTCTTTGGCTTCTGTCAATTGAAGGCCAAATACTCTCTTAAACTGTCTCGATTAATCTGTATTTTGTCTCAATAATCAAATAATCTGGATTGTGTAATCCCATTAGGATAATCTGGGAGTGCCTGTGAATGTGTGGGCGTGTGTGCGTGCACCAACTGGGTTACGGAGTCAGAAATAAAGAAAAGATTAAAGGAATAGTTCAGACACTTTGGGAAAATGCGCTGATACGCGTTCTTCTCTCAGAGGAGAGGATTAAACTCATTCTCATAAATATGGAGCTTGAGCTAGCAGCAACTTTACAGCCTTACAGGGGGTTATATGCGAGACTGTTTCATGGGTGCAGTGACCGTGAGTCTCCAGTGACAACAAGACACCAGGCTAGCTGTTTCCATTGTTTCCAGTATTAATGTTAAACTAAGCTAAGCTAGCCGGCTGCTGGCTGTAGCTTTATATCAAACAGAGCCATATGAGATTGCTGTCAAGCGTATTTTGCGTATATTTTTGTAAATATTGCTTTAAAAATGCTTATTATATTTGATATTTTTGTAATAACAATAAATAATGTGCTTTATGGATCTTTACAGTGAGTTTCAGGTAATTGTTAAACTGTTTGGCCCAAAACTTTACTGTCACCGCTCTCTTGGCGGATCTCAAAACATGCTGTGCTCTACCTGCCCGGGACCACCTGCAGACAGACACAGTTGGCGACCAGCTGGTGAACATAGTGGAGCATTTAGCTAAGAAGCCAAATATTTACCTCAGGAGTTGCTAGAGACTAAAAACAGAGCTATGGGAGTGAATATTGGACTTATATTCACCAGGTAATCAGAAACACAACTCCATAAATGATAATGTTGCTCTGTAAGTACTGGATGTGTAAATAAGAAGCAAATAAAATAAAAGAGAAATTAAACACTCAAAGATGTGTCTTTATTTGCAGGCAGGTGCCGTTGCCATGGCGAGGCCCGGGCGCCCTGCGTCTGAGAGCTACCAGCCAGTGTGTTATTCAGACAGTCAGTCGATCTCTTTCTCCAGTGACGCTGGGAAGGTGGGACTGGAGGATGAGGATGATTGCGCACCCATCTTCTCCCTCTCTAAGAGCTCCATGGATGTGGTCATGGTGACAGGGCCACCGCACAAGCGGAACCTGGCCTGGGCCAGAACGGACCTCAGACGCAGCTCCAGCACCAACACACACACTGAGCAGAACTCACTGACACTCCAGCAGCGGCACCCTCACATGTGGCAGCAGATCAACGCCACCAATAGCCACCAGTTGTCACTCACAGCTCAAAACGTGGACGTGCACAACCCTCCTGCCCTCAGCGAGCGCTGGATCGCCAACATGCAGCGCTGGAGTAGCAGCACGCACAGTCGCAGCAGCACTCCAGATACAATTATATGGAAAGACGGGATCTCACGCCCCTCGAGTCTAATCCAGGAAAGTTCTTTCTCTGCTGCACCAGACTCTCCCTTGTCCAAAACAACCTCTCCACCAACCACACCCTCTCCTTTCATCTCCCCCCTGCAGACACCAACTTTACCACCTGAAGATCTTTCTTCTTCTTCTTCTTCCCTGCAAACGCTGAGCACAAATCAGCAGAAAGACTCACTTGTGTCCTTGCCCCAACCCTCTCCACTGCTGTCACCCCTGCAAGCTCACACCTCCTCACCCTTGCCACCCAATTCCCCCAATCTCCCCCAGCTCACCAGCACAGAGGATGAGGGCTTCCTGGAAAATAAGTTGCTTTCTTTTACGTTCCCTTCCCCAATCCCGTCGTCTGTTAGCTTAGCAGAAGGAGGTGCATCATCAGATCCTGGATGCCTTGCTGATGACGTGATAGAAGAGCTACACAGTCCTGCAGGCGCACAGTTATCAGAGGGTGGAGGAGTGGAAAGCCCAGTGCAAATGTTAAGCTACCTGACACCTAGTCCTCAGGCAGAGGGACAAAAATCTGGAAAAGGAGCTTCAGTTTGCTATCTTGAGCTGCCATGGCAGACAGACCAAGGTTGTAGGTCACCCCTGGTTTCATCTGTGAGTGACTCACAATTGGGTAACTGCTGCAGGTGCAACCTGAACACTAGACAGGGCATCACAAAGGCCCCAAACGTTGAGGGGTTCAGGGAGGAAGGCACAATGACTTCACGGCGGGAACTGGTAGACGCAGCGGTGCAGACAGTCTCTCCTAACGGCTCCTTGTGGACCCTCAACAGGAAAATGTCTACCTCCAACATGGGCTCCCACTCCATCCTGGGCTCGCCGCCTGGATCAAGACTGAATCTTAAGTCCTCAGTGGGGTCCAACTCCAATCTGGTGTCTCCGTCCTCCAGCATGTTCCCTGTGAGCAGCGAAGAGGAGGAGGAGAAAAGGGGAGGCGAGCAGACGTGGAACTCTGCCTCCTCGCACGATCTGGACAGGAGGAGGTCGTGTCTGAAGACCCATGGGGAGGACAGGGATGAACTGGGGAGGAGGAGCAGCATGAAGCAGGTGCAGTGGGACGAGGACGGGATGACGTGGGACGTTCATGGAGCAATTCTGGACCCGGGGGTTCTGACCACAGCCATACAGAAACATCTGGAACTCCAGAACAGCCCTCGACCTCAGAGACGTTCCTCGAAGAAGAAGAAAGCACCAAAACCTCCTCTCATATCGCACATGGTGAAAGTCATGGCCCCAGACCTTAATCCACCTGCCATGACTAATACGTCGACTTGTGCGGTGGAGGGGGAGAGTAAGGAGACGCAGGAGACAGCAGACAGAGGTCAGGAGGTGGAGGAAGGACGAGACAAAAAGGAGGAAACGGTAGAAGCTGCTTGTAGAATAAGCAGGGCAGAGGGAGAAAATGCAAAAGAAGAAGATGAGGTGTACAGAGAGGAAGGCACCAGCCATCCGAAGTCACCCTCGCGTGGGAGTGCACAGAGCCGCAAGAAGAGTGTGATCAAGACACTGAAGAGGCCTGGGTGGTGTGGAGGCTCCAGAAAAGTAAATGACTGATCCTGGAGAGCAATCTAACGGCTCTGATTGGTGTATTGATTATCCATAGCTGATTCAGTTTGCACTAAAGCACCACAAATAAACTCTGAATGAAGTTCAGAGAGACACTGGAAGCAGTTTTCACTTTAATGTCGATTTATCTAGACCAGAGGTTCTCAAACTCTTTTCATTTATGTACCCACTTTGAAATATTTTAAGTAATACCCCCTGAGCACAAAAAATGTTTGGTCTGTGACTGAAAAACACTTCAATGCTACATTTAAAATGTTGAATCAATCACTAAATTCATGGAAAACAAATGTCTTTGTCATCATGCAATAACACCAAGTTGCATTGAACTGTGTCTTTTTGATAAGTTACACTTTTGCATGCCATGCCTTGCTTGTCATTTTTTCTCTGTGGCAACAACAGGGATCAAACCCTTTTCCAGAGGCTTTGAAAAGATTTTGAGAAGAATATAAAATGTGGTTTATTGAACTGATATTTAATTTTTTTATTTGAACTTATTATAGTAGAATTATTTTAGGATATATGCACGACCAATATTTTTTACAATAAATATATTTATTAAAAAAACATCTTACGTACTCCCTTGCAGTACTCCAAAGTATTGCTAGGGGTACGGCTCTCCCCATTTGAGAAAGACCTGGATCACTTTAATACTTTTAGGTTGACTTTCTTTCTCTCTTAACTTCTTCCTCTTATTGTCCAGCCGCCATAATGCAGATGACAAAAGAGAGGAGTCGATAAAAATACTGATATTTTCATCTGAGCTCAATTATTAGAGTCTGCTCGCAGCTTTACATGGTTCCAAAAGTGTCTGATGACTTTCATTTCTCTGGGTTTTGCCTCTCAGGCTGCATAGGTTCAGGTTGTCAGGGCTTTTATTATTGTGCCCCCTCACTTCTGAAAACAAACACATTTGCTGTTTAGCTGCATTTCTAGTGAGGTCTTCATGATAGTCAAAAATATGACAACTCCCTAGAGGTAATACATTTGTTAATGTAGATGTTGTTGTTGATTTTCTTTTTCTTTTTTGACGAATTTTGTCTTTGTATCTCTCTTGTTTATTCTGTTTTTATGTTTGTATGTCTGTTTAAAATTATTACTGTTATTATTATTGGGTAGTTTTAAGGTACTTGTACTTGTATTTTTGAGTATTTCTATTTTAAGCTATTTTATATTATGTTACTTACTAATATTGATATTTGAGAGTCTGGTAACGACATATTGGCCGATATTCTTGTTTTATTTTGAAAATAAACACATAACATTAACCAACATTTTTGATATGGATCTTTTAAATGTGGTTGTTTCTAAATGACCTCAAACCTCTTCAGAATTTTTGTACTGCAACTTCTCGTTACTTATCGGCCATATAGTACAAAGATACTGCTATATTAGGTTTACTTCACTACATTTCAGTGGAAGATATTGTACATTTAAAATGTACAAAAGTAAATAGATGTTTAACATTTATTTAAAAGTTTACCTTAATTACTTAAGACAAAACATATGTGTAAATAAACATAATATGTTTATAAAGTATGATGGACTGTATTTAAAGTCGCTCCACGGCAGTCAATATTAAAATAATATCATAATAACAATATAAGATTGTGAAAAGCAAAATCAATGCTTTACTTTTAATATTTTAAGTGAATTTAGCTCATAAATTTGTACTTTTCTGTAAGTAAATAACCTATTTATGCACTTTTTGTTGCACACTTTTCAAGTTCCTTGAGTTTTTTTTCCTTTTTCCATTAAATCTTTGAAGTTATTTCACCCTGAGACGACATATTCTTCTGTTGGACATAAGCACCAGGCAAAATCTCCTCCTCACTACAGCTGACAAATAAAGGAAGTGTTATGTAAGCACATGTCAGGATTTTCCCTCAAATATTTACACAGATAATTACACAAGAGGTGACTCAGCTCGAATGTGTTGTTTAAGAATAAACACCAACTCAAAAACACACAGGCGGAGCAACTAAACTCCTCCTCCTCCTCCTCCTCCCGCAGTTGCTCAACTCATTCACTGTGGAAAACGTACCCAAAGTTGAGTTGTATGTAAACTTAGTGAACCACAGTGGTGAGGTTTGACCATTCAGGCGCTGCCATTCAGATGAGCGGGCACATTCTCTCTCATTCACCACTGAAAAAAAGCTCAACTCACCAGTGGCTTCCAGTGCAGTTATTGTTGTCATATTTTCACAGATGTGTGTAGAGCCGACAGGGAGGGTCTCTGTTGCTTGTTTTCTGATCTTTAAGGGTCAATATACCTAAATTAAATAAAGATTTATTCTTCCACTGCACCTCTTGTGGTATCCAGCCATACAGATTTAGTTTCTAGTTTCATCTGATCGGGCTTTAAGGCCTCCGTCTCTAAGGTTTCTGGCTCCACAGCAGCAGTTTTTATTGGGACTATTTCTTCTGTAGAGAGTAGCTCCACTGACAACCATCCACAGCTGTAAATATTTTTACAAAATGCATTAAAAAGAGTGATAAAATATGTTTTTTTATTATTTGTATGGGCCTACATTTGATTTTTGAGGCTTATAGCCTCCTGATATTGAGAGTTTGAGAAACAATATATTGGCTTAACACAACATAAAAACACTTTTTGAGGATCCCTTAAAATAGTTTTTTTTTAACAATTGTGATCAAGCTATGTGTTGAATGTGTCACATCTTATGGTTGAAAAAGAAGAGTCTACAGCCAAGCTAGCTTTGTGAGGCAGTCCTTTGACACACAGTCCTTTGACACACATGCTCACAGTAACAATGCGAACACAGTGATGTTTTAATCATGCTCATTATCTTAGTGAAAAACCCAGTCAAGTATACTTCAGGCTGATGTTGTTAGTAAAATAAACTACTGGAGAAATTCATTATTAATTAATAATCAAATTATTTTACCTGATTAAGCCAGAGGACCACAAATGTATTAGAATTCATCCTGAGGGGGACTTTTTCCTGTCATCCATCCAATAAGTGTTGAGAGATTTGACTTAAAAGCATATGATGAGCTCATGGTGCCGCTAGAAGAAAGGTCAGGGGATCACCAACGTCAGTAGGATTCATTCTCTGGGCACCATGAATGTCTGTGCAAAATTTCATGCCAAACCATCACATAGTTGTCAAGATATTTCAGTCTGGATCAGCCAACATCTAAGCTGACACCTATAAATCTGTCACAAGCTGATACCAGCCTGGCTTACTCCCTAGTTCTGGAGTATAAATACCCATATAAGCCATCTTTGGGCAGAGAAACACACAGGTAACGACATCCATTCCACTGAGTCATGTTTCGACAGCATGGACAACAGTGGAGATTTGATATCAGACATAAAGGTAGTTTTCAGGTCACTATGTCACTGCTTTAAGTCATGTGACATGATGTTTGTTTGTGTACGGTGCTGTGTTGCCTTTGTCCCCTGTGCATGTTGGTGTCCTGTGAGCATACTATATGTATGTGAAAGTGCTGATGGGACTCCCCGAAATCCCCTTTTTCTCAGCGGCAGTGGAAACTCACAGCTACAGGAGAATAATCCAGCGCTCAGCCTTTGTTGTGACACAGCTCATTGTCCCTGGAGGTGTGCTGTTGTGTGTGCGTGTGTGTGTGTGTGTGTTTGTGTGTGTGTGTACTGTATGTGTACCTGTGTATGTACTGTACATCTGCGTGTGTTTGCTGCCTGGTATAAATAGCGTGGGATGTGTGCCGGCCGCTGATTCTGTGGAAGACGATGGCTGTTCCTGGACCTCCTCTGCTCCTCCTTCTGTCTCTGCTGCTGCCGCTGCTGTTGAGCAAGGCATGTCTGCCCGCAGCCGCGTACACAATCAACCCGGGACGACAGCCACAGCACAAGCTCCTCCAACTGGGTGAGCATACACAATCCTACAGAAACACACACCTCCAAACACTTCAGCAACAAACACAGAGTATCCTGTTAAACTGTTTAGTTCTTTGGGACTTATTTGTGTTTCTCTTCTCCCAGACTGGCCGAGGGATTGTGGTATGGCTCACTTCAAGCCCAACATGGTTGAGAGGATTGTGTCTGGGAATGAGGCCAGACCTCACTCCTGGCCCTGGCAGGTCTCTCTGCAGGTAAAACTGTCTGTGTATTGATGTGGTTTGATATTTTAGGGTGTTGAGGGTGCTGAGAGAAAAGTCAGTCTATATAATGATATCATACTAAAGGCTAAATGCATGACATTCATGGTTTTTGCATTAATTTTGAATGGGCAGGATCATTTATAGTCTATTTAGTTATTATTAACATTTCACACAAAGCTTAGCAGATAAAAACAAGGTAAAAACACTTAAATATTATAAATATCAGTGTGTAAATGTAAATCCTGATAAATTTAAACATTTTTATGAATAATGTTTTTAATTATGCCATTTTTTTGGGGGTGCTGCAGCCCACTCAGAACCTCTGCTTCTTAAAACTTGTGAACTAGAGGCATATATTCACATTTGCTCAGCCGAATGCTAACTATAACTATAACACTTTATAAGTGTATAAAATATCAGAATATAGTGAAAAATGTCCATTACAAGTTCCCAGGATCCAACAAACCACTAAAGATGTTCAATTTAAATAACATGGACACCAGTATCCCCGGTTTTGATATATTTGGCAATTTGTTCATTTTTATCAGTGAGGATGGTCCAGTGGAAATATCCTAGTGATGAGAGGACCATTTCTTTAAGTAGCACGCTATAAGCTGTAGTTAAAAGGTTACTCAATTAAAATTCAAAGAGGTCCATGTAGAGAAATGTCCTCAAGAAAAGGTCAAAAGTAGACTAGTAGTTGTGTCAACATCTGTATGTAGTCAACTGACTGTCAAATCAAATCAAATCAATTCAACATTTATTGTCAGTTTTAACACTGAATTGAAGGGATTATAAATAAGTACTCTAATAATACATATTTTAGGTCAAATAATGGCTGTATCTTAAAATAAAGTGTTTTTAGAAAAATGAAATAAAAAGTTCAGTGAGAAAAGTGGAAAATATAAAATATAAACTCTCTGTCTAAACTGAATAATTCTCAATAATTTATCGGTTTAAGGTCGATATCCTCAGTACTCGGGGGATGAGAGGAGGGATGGCAGGCTAACATCACCTACTGGCTGTATGATGTTTACATTAAACATAAGAGAGTTGGTTATTCCTCTGCCTGTTAACATCATCATAATCTGAGTGCAGTTGTGTCTTTATTTCTCACCGTCTCTATCCATATTTTGGACCACTACACAAGATAGAGACAACACACCTAGAAAGGGAACAAATGAATTCGACCAGCAGAGGCAGTAATCTCATTAATATCCCATAATCTCATTAGAAAAGCACATATATGTATGATTATATGCTACTTTGAACAATACAGGATTTTTAAGGCCAAAACTTTTTTAAATAAGAAAATATACTAGAATAAAATATAATTGTAGGTATAATACAATAATAATTACAAGGTCTTTCTTGATTTTAAAGGGTGTTGGAAAATCTCTCCTGCATTTTATTTATTTTTGTGAAGAAAACTAAATTAAATTGATTGCAAAAAAAAAAATACACACATACGGATTTAATTGTATAAAAAGTTCCTAAAAATATCAGATCTCTGATAAATATTCACAAGAAATAATCTGCTCAAAATTAATCAAAATCGCTTGTTTTAAACAAACGTCCTGCAGTATTTGGGTTTATTGTACAGTTAAGTAACTCTTCTGTTATTGTTATGCATTGAATATAATATAAAATATCCATAAAATATGTCACTTGGTCAGCCGTCAGTTTACTCAATGATAGAAAAAGGTTGGAAACCACGACCATAAAAGAGCACTGTGGTTGGTGAACGTCTCTGTCTCATGTAGTGTATGTGAGTAATATTTAAGGGGTAAGGTGAGAGAGTTGTTAGGAAAATTAGGTCAAAACATCACTGAGGTGGCTGTTTTCTCTCACAGGTTCGTCCCAGAGGAAGTAAACATTACATTCATGTCTGTGGAGGAACTCTCATCCACAAGACCTGGGTTCTTACTGCAGCTCACTGCTTCCAAAAGTAAGAAACTTCTCACAAAAAACAAGTGGTGGAAAAAGAAAACACATGAAGGCCTCACTTTAACCATGAACTATTCTGTTTTTGCTCCCTCAGGGGTAAAGCAGAGGATGCTGGGAGCTGGAGGATCGTCCTGGGGAAACACCAGCTGAGGCGCTCGGAGACAGCAGAGAGGATTTTCCCCGTGAAGAGAATCTACCGGCACGAGAACTTCCGTTACCCGGCCCACAGCGAGCTGGACTACGACATCGCCCTGGTGAAGGCTGGCACAGACATCAACCCTTCAAACTTCATCCGCTACGCCTGCCTGCCGCGCAAGATGACCAGCCTCAGCCCGGGACACTACTGCTGGGTCACAGGCTGGGGAGACACCCGGGGTGAGTGGAGGAAAGAGGGGATAAAGAGAGGAAGGGGAAAGGCTGTGGAGAAGGTCAACTATTGGCCAACGAGTCTATAGACATATTGGAAAAGCTGAGCTAAATGCTAAAATTATGGGAGCAAAGAAAGGTCATCATTTAAATCTGAAGCAACTGAATGCCTAATTATGAAATTTAATCATGACAGTGATTTGAATTACTTTGCATATTTTACTTTGAAAAATACATTTATGTGGCTTCAAGTTGTGCAAAAAAAAACTTGATGTTTAGGGTTCACAGAGTTCAATATGCAAAAACCTTTTTTTAAGTTGCTCATTTTTGAATAAAAAAACATTAAAATCATGTAAAAAAAAATAAGGTTGCTCAAACTGGATTGGTAAAATTCAAACTTGGCTCCTGAGGACCTTCTGTAAATGTTAAATTAATTAAAAACACAAATAAGTTATTCCAAAAGTAAAATATTTAAGTTCAGTGGTGGTTAACTTTTATATCACACAATTAACTTTTAATATTCAAATTATTATGGCCTTTCTTTGCCTCCATAATAAGCCACCACAATAACAAGGTCACACTGACAGTGCTTATAGTGATGATGTTTAGCAGGTATCTTAATTTGGCATTTTAGAATGCTAAACACAAACTACAGCTGAGGATGATGGGAATGTCATTAGTTTGATCATAAACCAAAGTAGTGGACAAATTAAAAAATGTGATGTGATGGTGTCACTAGGTGAAAGGCCAGAGGAAGTAACTCTGTGCCAAATTTCATGGTGATCCATCCAATATTTGTTGAGAGTTTTCAAGCTAAATTAGAAACGTCAACCTTCTGGTGGTGCAAGAGGGAAAGTCAGGGGATCGTCTGTACAAAAGATCACAGCCATCTGTCCAACAGTTGTGGAGATATTTCAGTCTGGAGAAATGATCACACCGCCAGTGTAGCTAAAAAATCTAAATAAAGTTTAAATTCCTTAAATTTTGTTTTCAAACACATTTCAGGTGGGAAGGAGAATGTATCTCTGGCAGAAGCCCTGAATCAAGCGCGCCTCCCCATCATCGACTTCAAGACCTGCAGGCAGAAGAAATTCTGGGGCGATCGTGTCCGAGACTCCATGATCTGTGCCGGGTTCAGAGACAAAGAGGACCCGCCTGCTGCGTGCCAGGTTAGAGATTAGAGATTCACAGACGGTGTTTGACATAGAATTAATTTTATCCATGAATTTCCTCACCACCCATGTCTCTGCTTCTTCCCTCTCCCAGGGTGACTCTGGTGGCCCTCTGCTGTGCCAGCTGGGGCGGGACCGCTGGGAGGTGCACGGCGTGGTGAGCTTCGGACCAATCGGCTGCACTGTTGAGAACAAACCCAGCGTCTTCACCCGCACCGCCGCCTACATCCCCTGGATCGAGGCAACACGTATCAGGGACTTCTTCCTGCACTAAAGGGGGCCCACAGACTCGGCACCGACAGCAAACATAAGCTCCGCTCTGTTTTACGTCTAATGTCCACAGATGACTACAAACTGTTCTTTTTCTAAGAGCCACAGTTCCTTCATGTTCCACCCGCATGTTTCTGGAACTTACAACCCCTTCAAGATGTAAATACTTGTTCTGAATGTGCGATAATTGTGTCTCAACACACCGTATTTCACGATCTACACTATACACTACTCTGGTTTGGAACAGGAGAAAGTTGGGACAGAGTGCAGTATAGTATACACTGACTCATGACTCGGGCTGTACGAGTTATACAAGTTATATTACCATTGTTTTGACAGATATTATGATATAATTCACAGTTAGTGGGAATGACAATTTTTGCATCACAATTTTCATTTTCAGTGAAAGAACGAATAAAATGAAACGTTTTCTTACATCTGGAGAACAAGATTTGCAGGCCATCACATCTCTGCAACACTACAGCACTTCATCATAATGCTGCTTTGTCACAAATTTGACCTTAATCAAAATAATTCGAGCTTCTTTCAATCATATTTTGATTAGTTGTGCAGCCCTAATCATGAACTTATACATCCAGTCTACATTAAAGTCGCAATAAAACTGGTTAAAAAGCAAAATCTTTGTCAATATTTCCCATTTTTTTATTATAGTTTTTTATATCTGGTTTGATGGAGACACATTAACAGCACGCACTTCCAGTACAGCTTTACAGTGATTTCTTTTTGCACAGTAAGACAGAAAGCACTGCAGGTAGGATTCAATAAATACAAGAGTAGAACTGATCGTAAGGCTTAGTTCTGTGTTTGTAGATCGTACATGAAAATCTCTTCGCTCTTCTACAACAGAAAAGTCTTTTAGTCCAAAATCTGAAATCCACTGCTGTTCATCTGGTGAGCCACACACACACACCAGATGTCACCTTATAAATTGGCGCATTTAACCCAAATTTCATGGATTCATTGGTTTCAAAACTAGCATCAATGAAGACTAATAATAATCTCCTTTAAACAATCATATAACACACCTCTATATAATAACATCCTCGCAGGGTCGTCTCACCACTGATCAGATCAGTGAAAGGAATACCTCAGAAGATAAAGACATACGAAGAGACGGGTGTTAAAGGACGGTCAACATCTGGATTCCTAGTGAAATTTAGTCCGCATTTTCACATCTTCTTTTTCAAACACATCTTTAAATTCCCAGAATGCTCCTGGAAAGGAAAGTGGCTATGGAGGGGGGGTGGGGGGGTTGACCCAGCGAACTGGGACAGAAGCACACTGCATTTGACCAGAGTCTAATTCCTCTTAGTGCTGTGGTTAAAGGCTGTGCCCAGGAGAGATATTTGGCCCCAATGTGGAAGCAGATGTGTGTGGGAGACATTAGTACAGCCTAGAGGATGACGAGGAGGAGCCGGTGATGTGGTCCCAGTTGTTGTAGAGAGCGTAGGCCCCAGACAAGGCTAAACCAACCAGACCTCCTCGCGCTACGGCCTTTATGCCACCTGCAAACACACAGCAGCAGCAGAATGAGTGATAAAGTACGTATGAACACAAACATCTGTATAACAGGAACTCCAGGAAATCATTCTTGTTTTAAAGAACCCAAAATACAAGATGAACATTTACACAGTATGAGACAAATACAAATACAGAGGTGGTGAAATCAGTACTGCAATCATTATTACAACATAATGTTGATATCATGTAACAATATTTGTATTTATATAGGTTTTATTGGTCAATCAATGGGTCAATTAGTCAATTTACAGAAATGTAATCAGATTTTAATGATAAATGTATTGCTTAAGGCATTTAAAAAGCAAAAAGGCCAAAAAGTTTCTGAAATATGAGGATTTGATGCTTTTCTGTTTTATATCACTGTTAACTGAATATCTTTGGAAATTGGGATTGTTGGTCAAATAAAAACAGCTATCTGAAGACTTAACCTACAGCCCTGGGAGGATGTTATGAATTTCACAAATTAACTGACACATAAAATAAATAATCCCCAGGTTGATAAATAATGATCATTTGTTGCAATCTAATGTCCTATGAGGTATTTGACATCCAAAATTCTAGTGACTCTGCATGCTGTGATCGTTCAGCAAGATTAAAGTCATCGTTCATTTATATCTTATTTGGAGAGACAATAATAAAATCCAGTTATCTTCACCTCATTGTAATTCATCTGGAAGTACTCTTAAATTGAGGTCAATAACCGATGGAGGTACACTACACATTAGGGGCAGATACACAAGCTGAAAAGAAACCTACTGCCTGATTTAAAGAGCATCCCAGTTAGCGTCCCAGCAGCCACTGTGTTGACGTCATCTTCTGCTCCTCTGGCCTTCTCTATCGCCACACCAAAAACACTATATAACAAGGCTGCGATGGAAAACGTACAAAGTTTAATAAAAGGCAACGAAAGCAGCTTAAAACACAGTGGTCGAGTCACAAAAGAGGGGAACTTTAAAGTTAACAAACCCAACTAAAAATCCATAAAAGCACACCTATATTATACATTTAAATAATGTAATGCATGATGACTTTCAATAATGGGACTAGTTAATATGCGTATGATAAGATGATAGCATTATGAGAGGGAATTTTTGAGTTACATTATAATGGTCTTACCGACAGAGCCCAGAGTGTTGGCCCATGAAGCACCCTGTCTGGTCACCATGTTGATGATCCTGGGGACAGAAAGCAAACATTTAGAGGACAGGTCTAATATAAGGGTTAATAATACTGGTAAACTAAAGTGAACTGTCTCTATACTTACTGTACATTACGAGGTTTGGACCATGCCATGTCTCTAGTCTCCTTCAGGCCCATCCTGAGACCATTTACAGTTCCAAATGCTGCTCCTGTCATCAAAACGAAGAGGCAAAAGGCTGAGTAAGGCATTAGGGTAACATTCAGAAACAAAACAACAATTTAAACATTCAGCTATTTCCATTGTATATACTACAGGTGCTGTTTACTATTTGCCAAAACCTTGAGCCTTAATCTGATGCTAAAACAGCCTCCACTCTTCTGGGAAGACGGGATTTGCTACCATTCACCCACACAATCATTAGTGAGGTCCAACACTGACGTTGGGTAATAAGGCCCGGCTCACAATTGATGTCTCAGTTCGTCCCAAAGGATTTGGATGACGAGGTCAAGGCTCTGTGCAGACCGCTCACGTCATTTCAAACCTCTCTTTACAGCTGGCTTTGAGCATTAGGGGGCTGTCACATTATAAAAGGAGAGGGACATCCCAAAACTGTGGCCACAAAGTTGGAAGCGTACTATTTAGAGATTTAGATAAAGATTTAGTCACATTTTTTAAGTATAGTATCCTAATTCTGACTACAAGTTTCACAATTTTACCTTGTAACAAACAAACAAACAAACAAACAAAACTCTGTTAACTGTAAGTTCAGGTATATCCCATTATGATGTTGTCCCAGCTGTTGAGTGGGTCTTACCAGTCATACAGGATCCTCCAATGGTAAAGAAAGCCAGTTCAAATCTCCCTCTCGTTTTATTGGCACCTGTGGGGAGGATGAACTCATCTGTGTCCTAAAACACAACATCAACAGCTGTTAGTCAGAAAAACACCAAGAAATTACACCAAAAACTACAACGCAGTATTAGGGACTAAGATTTTAATTTTTTGGGAAATTACGAGAATAAAGTCATAATATTACGAGAATAAAGTTGTAATGTTACAAGAATAAAGTTGTTTTAATGAGAAAAAAGCTTCGATTTTGTTCGCTGAGTCAACAGTTTTCATAAAACTACTACTTTATTCTGATAATATTACGACTTTATTCTCTTTATACTCCGTCGTAAAAAAACAGCCAAAATGCCTTTTAGCTGCAGCTTACCTGCACCAGGTAACGAGGGTCGACATTGAGGTAAGGGGACAGAGGACTCATCCCAGTCACTGAAATGACATTAACACAGAAATATCTCACATTAATAACAACCTAACACACTGAAACAGGTGTATTTAACATTAATAACAACCTAACACACTGAAACAGGTGTATTTAACATTAATAACAACCTAACACACTGAAACAG
>NW_023339651.1:5825277-5840943 GCF_004916995.1 Morone saxatilis | reverse complement strand
AACAGGTGTATTTAACAGAAATATAAAGGTTTTGAAGCTATCGACGACTCTTACGGGGAACACCGGCGAGCTCAGTGTTGGAGTATTCCGGTGCACCGCCTCCAAAGAGACCCCCGAGACCGGCTTTGGCTCCTCCGGATCCTTGTGAGTTGTCCATGGCCGTGAAAGATCCGAAAGGTGTGTTCACCTGTCGAGTACTGGAGCCGGGAAGGAGGTGAGCTGAAAGCCGAAGCTGGCTACAACGTTAGCACGCCGCTAGCTATGTCGTAATACTCAAAATATAAGACAAACTGATGAACGACGAGCAGCTGGAGTCACCGCCAACCAACAGATGTTGTCCTGTGAATGCGTATAATGAGTCTTTGAGGGAGTTTTCTGGGTAAAAACACCCGTTTTTCGTGTCAGATTACCGGACTCGAGTTCGCGTTTTTTTGCCCCTGACCTCCAGAAACACGCTCTGCCGTAAAGCGACTCCAGACGTCGAGCTGTCGTTACGTCAACAAAACCAACCATGAAATGTGTAAAAAAAATAAAAAAAAAATAAAAATTCTGTAAACAAAATACATTTCATCTCACGATTTGAAGATCACACGTGGTTTAAAAGTGATAAGTAAAAGCGACAAAATCGTTTTGATAATGTTAGTGAGCCCCAGCGATTTTACGACACCTCCGCTGATCTGGGGTCTGTTTATTTAACCCAAGGGCAAACGGCGTAAAGCAGCCTGAACATTATAAAACTGACTGCAGGCAGGAGGAGAGAGTCGTAAAGTCTACACAGCAAATACTGATTTTTAGTCAATTATATAATTAGTGGGAGAGAAAGAAGCAACAGACTGTCACAAAGTAAAAATACTATTACCCAAAAGCTTGGTTTTCAAAGTAAAAGTACAGAAATCGGCTACTAATAGCAAAGACAGACCTACTAACTTTGTAAATAGTAGAATCATATCATTTTTTGTAATGTAATATAAAAAATAAAATCTGAATATGTGAATGAATAAGTAACAATAGATAAATAAGTAAAATAAAAATGATAAATGAAGTAAAAACTATAATATTTGCCACTGAAATGTGAATATAAAGTGGAGACTATCTGAAAATGGCAGGGAAACATCAGACCGGCTTATGTGAGGGATGACAGGAAGAAGAGTCAGTTGAGTTGTAAAATGGGACACAGAGAGAGAAATGATGAGGAAATATACTGAGGGAATTAGGGGGGCGCATGGGTGAGAGAGCACAGGTTAGGGTACTGTATTGAAAGGATATAGAGGTTTTCTAAAGGATATGATATATCGATATATAGAAATAGGTGATAGGGTGGCTGATGTGTACAGGGATTTTATAGAAAGACTAGAGTGTAAAACACAGAGGATAAAACATAGTTTGGGCTGTGTGTGTGTGTTTGTCTTGTTTAAGGGATTAAATCTATTCTCTGATTCACACTCTGGAGCAGAAGGGGGCAGCAATGCACCAATAAACTGGATGCCAGCCGCCTTAAAACAAGAAAAAGAAGAAGAAAAAGAAGAGACTGAGGCCCAAAACCAGCCTGCACTTCAGAACATAAGTGGGCACCAAATATAAAACTAAGTAGAGCCTTTTTTCCCTGCAAATTCTGACTGTGTGTGAGTGCAGGACTCTTCCTATATGCTGCCCACAGCCTAGTTCACACTAACTGATTTTAGTGAACTGAGAATTAGATTACTGAACCTAAAACTCAGAATAAAATCACTAAATCAAGACCAAATTAGACCAAATTAAAAGCACTAATGTGTGTTTGAATGTGTTTTGTTTACTATGGAGCAGAAGTAGCAACGATTTCAGGCTGTCTGCGAGGAAAGATGAGCATGGCTCAGAGAGAACCAACAGCCCAGACGACAGAATCAAGTGGGGCAACATGTGAAACAACTAAGGGAACTAAAGTGGAAAAATTGGAGAGAGGGGAGGTGGCCACCGCAGCAGCAGGGGTGAGGATCCTCAGATGGCTGCAGACCCTCGCTCAACAGGTGGTTTGGCTCCAGAAGCAGATAGAAAAAGAAGAATATTAGAGGTCCAACTTGCTGTGATAATGTGCTGGTAACCTCTTCAAAGCAGCTCTACTATGTATCTGAGTTGTTTACCAACCAAATCACGTGTCACACATTTAAGTGATAGGTATTCTCACATATTTAAATTAGAGCTGCAAGATAAAACATTCAGATTGCAATTATTTTTATTGCAATTGCAATATGATTCACAATTAGTGGATTTGTAGGCCAGGGCGTCTTCATTATAGTGTTGTTATGTCACATGTTTCATTAAACAACTGCAGCTTCTGTGATTTGCATATTGCACATGTTCATATTGTGATGATATTTTCGATTAATTGTGCAGCCCATAATTAATTTAAGTATGTGTGCGCTCAAGTACGTGCACGCTGTGTGTTTAAGTATATGCATTTTACTCACACCCACATGTGTATTGGATTTATTTATCACTTTCACTATCACCATGGGGATTATAGTGTGTATTCAAAACACTTTTATTAATGGAGCTGGTTAAAATTGAGGTACACAGGCTTTTACTCTGTGCCCACAAAACAGGAAGGGGATGTTTACCACGCTGTGTTCATAGCCTGTTGTCAAACCTCCCTCCACAGTGACAGTTATGGTGTTGATGATCTCTGCAGTTTGTGGCACTTTTTTGCTGCCTAACTTTAGAAGGATGAGAGGTGTGAGACCATTAGCCTATTTACTAATATAGATTCATTTCTATTTTCTAAGTAGGTGGTGGCTCAGCCAAACTATTTCTATTCTATTTCTTTTCTATTACAGACATTTCTTTTTTGCTCCAAAAATACACTATTAAAGAATACCAAAGGACCTTGAATGAATCTTTAGTTTAAGCTCAGTTAAGCCAAACTTTATTCATTTATAAAATTATATTTAAAGGTCCAGTGTGTAACACTTAGGAGGATCTATTGGTAGAAATGAATTCCATAAAGTATCGCTTTCATTAGTGTAAATAAATCACCTGAAATATAGGAATTAATTGTGTATCTGTAGATAGGGACTTGGGGGAGGCAAGATATTCAGCTCAAGGGACAGATGTAAGATTCATAAGTTTGCCTACATAAACACACCTCTGAATAAAAGTTCACATAATAATGCCACGGACAGCACTTGCACACAAGCAGAAAGTCCAAATTTCAGCTTCAGCTTCAGAGATCAGAAACACATGCTGCCAGTTACACACAGACTTAATATTATATGAATAAACATTGCAGAGAGATTACTGTTAGGAGTCAGGTTTTGAGTATTAACCACCAAATGCATGCACTCTGACTAACAGGAAATTTAAAAGTCGATTGCGTGCTGCACCCATTGACCAAATTAGGTCAACAAATGATCATGTGCTTGTTTAATCTAAATTATTGGTTTTTTTCTATTAATGTATTTATACATTTTTCAGTATAGAGTTTTCTAGTTCCCTCTCCTTATGCATCACAGTTGCAATCAGCGACTAAATCTTACACACTGGTCCTTTAAATAAATACATACATTTTCGTGTGATCATTTTCTACTGTAAACAAAAGAGTGCAACAGACTCTAATGGGCTTATATATTGTTTAAATTTGCTTAAAATATTTATGAAAATAACAAGAAACAATATTTTCAGTGTTCTCAATGTATGTTTTGTAGAGAAATCAGATGTTACTGTTCAAACTGGATGAATTTACATGTATATAAAAATACTTAACAAGCTGGTACAAGTAAAAAAGCCCTTTTTAAAGTGGAGTTCCTCATGTGTGACACAAGGAGGCAGCAGAGAGCTGACAGTAAAAGGTCAAACCTGTTGGTTCTGCTGCTCCTCAGTCATCCTAATTAGGCCTAATTTAATTGGCTGATTTAGTTAAATTTTTTTCCACTCATGGCAGTTTTAAGTTGGATTTGCATGATGCTGTTTGCATCTCTTAAAGCAGAGAGGTTGAACAACTTCCACATGACACCTGTCCGGCCTTGAAATGCACGATTCCCCACCTTCCAGACCTACCGGATACTTACCCATGATGCAACCGAGAGACCACACGCATGCACACGTACGTGCACGTTTATGCAGCATAGCCTCGGCCATCTGCTGCCGGTCAAAGGGACACAGGCACTGAAGGAATTTAGTGTGTTGAATTTCACGAATAACAGAGCATCTTATTTGGATTCTGCCATTGTATGTGTGTATTCAGAAGGGGCCAAGTGGAGCGATGAAGTTTGCCATTGTCGCCCAGTGTGGGTGTTTTCAGACTCTCTGGCATGATCTGTGAGTTAGTGTTCTCTGTGTTACTGCCCAGTGTGCCCACTGTCTTTCCCACAATGCCCCATTCAGCCCTGGGCCTCTCTCTCTCACTCTCTCTCTCTCTCTCTCTCTCTCTGCTCACACTCTCAGACTGAGCTGGCACCCATTTTGTGCCTTTGGCTAATCATCATCATCATCATCATCATCATCATCATCATCATCGTCAGTTGTGGGATAAAATAGCTGTGATGTCATCTTTGTTAACTTTTTCAGCCACTCTTGTTTTCATCTTCTCCCTCATTTCCTCTCTTCCTCTCTCCCCCTTTCTCTCTCTCTTTCTTTCTGTCTCTCTGAGCTCCCAAACACAAAAGACAGAGAGGCCACGACAGGACCCCAGTGTATGCTGGTTGTCAAGGAGACAAGGAGACAGTGTTGGGTCTTTAAACTGCCTCAGAGGGGTGTGTGGAGTTAGGGGGAGTTGGCCTTATTTACATGGGAAGAGGACAAGGGAGAGAGGGGTTTGAAATACAACTTTTGAGCAGCTTATAGGACTCCACTGTTATTCAGCTAGAATCATTCTGCCTCTCAGTCATCAAATATTTACCAAGCAGAGGAAATCTGGAGCTGTTCATTATGTGGAGAATGCCGTGCATACATAGTAATGTAAATCAACCTGTCTTTTCCCCTCACGTTCATACCCATGCACGCACACACACATACACACACACAACCATGCTTTTGATTGTAAACGCTGGGAGCTCTGGGCCCCAGTGTTGGCAATGGCGAGAGCTGACTGCAGAATACATTACCAGATGCTTGAAGAGTGTTTCATACCAGACTAGTAGAACAAGAAGGGAAAAAACACAGCACGAAAACTTGACTGAAAACACAGGAGAAAAAAAAAAAGACAAGAGTACACACCCATCCAAACACACATTCACCCCCACCCATCCATATCCACACACACACACAGAGTATTTTATTCTCTCTCTCTTGCTATCTTCCACTCTGCTTCTTCCTGTCCAGAGGATTGTCTGCAGCGGTCACATTATGTCCTCTCTCTCTCTCTCTCTCTCTTTCTCTCTCTCTGTGATCAGGGGGCTGGGGTTGCGGCCACAGAGCAGGCTCAACTCCAAGCCTGAAGTTCAATATCAGCCCCCAACTCCACAATGAAAGCAGGAAGGGCAGGGAGAGGACGAATGAGCCACCCACTGCTGCATTCACCACGGAAAACCCCATGTGACTCTCTTCTTTTTGAGTGCGTGTGTGAAACCCTTTAAATGTGTTGTTTAAAGTGTCAAAGGCTCAAAACGCTTTTCCTCTTTTTGATTTTAATTTCTAATAAGTGAGATAGAGAGAGATAAAAAGAGCCCAATTAAAACAAATGTAGCTATCATAATACATGTAGGTTATTAGCAGTAGACTTCAGGGACAAGCTGTGATCCTGTGTAATATTTACTCTCTGCAGATGTTTGAGGGCGAGCTTGCACAATCAATTTCCCTTTAATTCCCCTGCCATCTAGTCCTCCAAACCTAACCCCCCCTCCCCACCTTCTTTCTCTCTGTTATACATGTGCATGCCTCGGAGAAACCATGGTGAGCTGGGTGGGTTTGGTTCTCTCTTATTACACACATCGATGTGTGTAATGTCCACTTAAATGGCCGGAGTAGATAGAAAACAAGAGAAAAGAACACAGAAAAGGAGAAGTGGGAAAAAAACACACACGTTGTGGCCTTTTCCCTGCATTTTGTCAAGTGTCGGCTGTTTCCCCCCCCCTGCCCACTCGGTATCTAAAGACTATTTGGTGATTAGTATGCAGAAAGGAAGCTGGTTTGCATAATTAAGTGCTATAGAGAAAAAGCAACAAAGTTTGTTAGTTTTACAACTATGAGTTTAATAGTTTACAAAGAGTTATTTCTGCTCAAAGTTAAAAGTTCATTGTTCAACACATATCTTTGTTTTTCATTTTTTTTAGACACAAACACGTAATTTTTTTTTTTTTTTAAAGGAATCCAAAGCAGAGACAGATACCATTAAAGTGGTTAATGATCACAGAAGTGGTAACAGTTAGTAACCTACACTTGGCTTGAAGAGTAGATTAATGTTGTACTACACTGTTAATTGTCACACTCATAGTATACAAAAGGCACAGAAGGCAAGCAATGCTGATCTCAAAGGCTCAAGTTAATACATCAGACTCCAGTATATCAGGACATTGAGACATGATTACTAATGACACATGAAGGATAGTTATGTTCATCAAATTATTCTCCGTAATAAGGCATAATGTTCTTATCTGAAAAGCTCATTTAATGTTATTTTCACGTACAAAATAGAATATAAAAATACATTATAAACTTGTTACAGATGTTACGACTCCATGATTTGTTTCGTTTTTTTCTTACGTCAAGGCATCAGTTGGTTTGCGTGTGTATGTAAAACTGTACCACACCTTCTGAAAAAGCGGACACACATGCAAAAATATATATATGGACGATTTCATCTCCAACAAAACAACCAAACAAACAAAAACAAGAAAAAAGATCAAATATAACACTGTTCTCTAGAGGCATCCGAACCTCACATAAACATCTCAGACATTGTAGCTGCTGCTTCAAATACTGCATCGCACTTTCAATTCAAATGAGCCACTTTTTGTTTTGTTTTTGGCACTAAAAATCTGAATTGAGCAGAGTTATGGATGTAAAGCCATAAAAATGTAGATGATGACAATTAGGCTGTGACACATTTCCCCGCAGTACCAATTAATCTGCATAAAACCCAAACGGCATAATTTTATGCTGGGCCACAAACCCATGATGTAGTCGTAGAAGATTTAGGTGTAACATTGTTCCATCGCTCTCAATAAATAAAGGCACTGCTGTCGAAACTCATACAATACTGTAGTGTGAAAAAAGGCATCGTTGTGTAACTCCTCTAGATTTAGACAAAAGAAGTGCAACCTTCCCTCTCTGTGCTGCACAGTCTTGGCATTTATACTGTATATGTTGACTCAGTATTGGGATGCTTAAGAAAAACTCAGAGATACTTTGGCATTTTGGGTTCCAGTCTGTTATTTTTCCTCACTGAGCACCTGTTGCATTATGGTAAAAAAAAAAAAAAAAACAGATTCTAGGGATGGCATTTTACTTTTCTCTTTTAGTGTTCCTCATACAAAAGTGTCAACAAGAACATTTTAAACACATAATTGGAATTGGTGTTACATTTCAGGGTGAAAGCGTGTTAATACATAAAGATTTTAACACCAATTATAATGTGTTATAATAAGTTATTGATGTATGTTCGCCCAGAAAAGAAGCAATCCCTTTAAAGAGTGTGTGCGGGAAAAGGTTCCAACATTAGACAAGGTGCCCGATGAGGAAAAAAATCCTTCAAAATATCAACATATCTCCTCTAGTTTAGTGTTTATGGAGGTTTTTCTGTGCTGGATAAGTGCATCTTCATCAGTACAGTTACCATGGTATTAATAGAGTCATTATTATTGCATTGGACTGAGGGCAGGGCAGCTCAGAGAGACAGTTTGGCACAGCCAGGGATTGGTTTAGCAGCCCTTCACCAGTTTGGGAGCCCGTCCCCAGTAAAGTCTACTGGTTTTGCACGACAACTGTTGAACAGATTGGGATTTCGACCGTTGATTGGTTACAAAAACAATCTAAGACTGGCTTTGGACTTTTGGAAGGAAGGCACGTTCGGTAAAGTTTAGGTTAGGACTTGGTGATGGGCGGGGTCCTGAGGTTTATTCCCATGTTCGCTGTCGTCTGGTTGGTTGGTTAGACAGAAGCAGCCGGGTTGTTCCCAATGTGCTGGTCTGGTTGGCTGAGCTGAGGGAGTGACGGGGCCGTGGGCCAATGAGCACGCCAGCGGGCAGAGATGGGTGGGTCATCAGTGGGCGGAAAGGTCAGAAGGTCAAGGGGTCATGGGTTAGTTGCCGTGGCAGCTAGAGTTAGACAGACAGAGACGGACAGACGTGGAAAGGAAACAAAAAGGGCACATAAAAGGGGACATAAAAAGAAAAAAAGATAGAAAAGAGATTAGTGTCAGCTAGTGGCGTCAGGATGACAACAAGGCAGATCTACTGCAGTCACACAGCATGAGGGGCATTGCATTAGAGCCGCACTACACCTTCATGAGCCCTGCATAACCATTCAGAACGGCTTACATCAACCACCGGGTGGTGACATAAGGAATGGCTGGTTAGCGATGCTCATATGTGCTCATGAAGGTGTTCGCAGGGTTGCGTTCGAGGAGATGCCCCTCCTGTCGTGTGACTGCTGCCATAGTGATACTACTCATGCTAGCTGGGCTACGTCTAGCACAGACAGACAGTGAAACCATGGACAGAGAGGGAGACAGCATGGTTTCATGTGGGTGAGAGAGTGACCTTTATGTCCAAAGAAAAGTGTCTGGGCCTCAGAAATACTTTAATTTACTGACAAGTAGAGCTATTGTTTAGCAGCAGGCGTAGGATCTTGTTGATTAACAGTTGTGATTAACTGATTATTGATTATGGTTTGATTTTTTTTTGCTATGAAGTATTAGAAGAGCACCTAATGACTACAGTAAGCAAAGAGGCACCATAAGAGACAGTGATGAGAGGTTAAGAGATGGTGATTTTAGAGGGACTTAAGAAACAATTTAACAATAGACAGACTAACTACAAGAATTTAGAGGCTTTGGTTTTCTTTAGAGATTTTTTTCAATAGTCATCTTTATTGCCTTTTAGTGTTTTTTGTCCATCGTGTACAACAAGAGCACCACCGCTCACATACACACATATATTGTAGCTAGCTAGTCCATTTCTATTGCATAAAACAGTCACGAGGCCTGTGAATCGAGAAGGTCACCTCATCTTAAATAGACAGAGCAAAACACTGCCTTCATTGCCACCTTCGTGGTGACTAAAACAGTAGTAGCTACACACCTTGAATAAAGTTTGAAGTTTACATGGAGACACTTCATCTATAAAAAGCATATCGTAAAAACAAAAATAAAAATTTACAAACTAAAAAAACTAAAAAAAAAAAAAAAATACTACAAGTATTTCCAAGCGATCTTGTTCCATAAGCTTCATATAAGCACTTAAATCCTTAAAATCCCTATATACAAATTTATTTTGCAGCTAAATACATGGTAACAGCACCACTCTGGCTAGGAAATATATGAAAGATGTAAACAGCCCCAATGATAAAGTCCAGTGGGCGACTGATAAGACCACAAACAACAGTATTTCATACAAAAGAGCTTGTAACACAGACCTCAGTAGTCATCACACGCTGTGTTTTAGTAGTAAAGACCAAAGATCATTTTGAATTGAATGACCTTCAGAAAAAGACAATCACTGTTACTTTAAATGTCATATAGTCATTGGGCACATCACAGGATTTAATTAATAATAATAAAAAAAAACATTTGTGGAAATCTACTGGAATGAAGTTGGGTATAAATAAAAATTTCCCACAGTTATTTGCAGGGTCAAAAGTAGTAGTGAAGAGATAAACAATAAAAAAAAGTTTCTGAGAGAGGACTCCAAATCCAGAGTCACAAGGACCGAGTCACATGAACGGAGCGATCCATTCTAATCGAGAGGGTCCCGGCCTGCAAGCCGTCCAGTTTATCTAACAGGCGAGAAAAGATAACCGCTGCAGCTGTCACCCCTAACATGGTTCCTCCCAATCTGCTCACTTATTTCACTTTCACTGCAACAAATACTGTTTCACATTTTACACTGAAGCTGCTTCAGCGTGTGACCTTTTCGCCTCCCGGTGCGGTTATTTCTCTTTTTAGGCATGCCGTATTACAGACACATGTAAACTGAAATTGGTCCATTGGTCTGCATGCATGCACGCACACTAACACACACACATACACATACACATAAAGTGGCTGGTGAGCTAACTAACCTCTGTCTGGGGTCACTACCCTTTGGTAAGGATGGATTCTCTTGTCGTGGCGTCGTACCTTAGTGGTCATGGCACCTGCTAACAGCCATTGACATCGCCAAAACAGAACACAGAAGGTTACTCATCAGAAAGACATCAAACAGTCCACCCATGGCACCAACATCAGTGAAACCAGGAATTTATAAAAAAATGTTCAAGGCTGAGGGTGAAAATAGGTCAAAACGCTTCTAAGAGACAGAATTTCTTGTTGTTTTGTGGTCTTCTGTTCTCTAAAGAAAATATTAATCCAAACCACTAATTTCTCACTAAGCTTCACTAGTAGATTCAACATCAGCCGTAAGCAAAGTCACTCTATAGCTCTGTGATTAAAATAAGCTTTTAACATATATTAAATCACAAACAGCGGCGCTACAATATCTATGGGTTCACTAAAGTGTGTTAAAATTACAAGCGGAAGCTGAACTATTAAAAAAAGTTAAATAGCTGTCACACCACAACACTAGTCTGCTAATACAAAGAGGAAATTAACAGGAATGGACACTTGACTACAGTATGACTGTCGAGGAATCTGTCATCCTAAAGTATGAGCAAACTTTGAGTGTTTGCTTTGTGGGACAAGTATGTAGTGGGGTAAAGGTGAGGGGGGTGGGGTCTCTGCAAGCCAGTCCATGTGTGTGCTAGGAAGGGTTGCTATCGCTTAGCCTTTGGTTGGGAAAGCCATACCTGCAAAAACACAGGAAGAAGGGACTGTTAGCCCAGCAATGAGCTTCAGCATTCATCTATAATTTGTTGTGGATGTATTACAAGAGCTGGATATGGCTGCCAATTTATCCCTGTTGGCCTCGGAGTTCTGCCACCTAACCCGACAATAACAGAAAATATTTTTGTTTTTTTTTGTCGCGTTCGCGCTGTAACTCACATTAAGATTTGGGCTCAGCTCCTGTTGAGTTTAGTTTGCAAACGTAATTCGTGAAGAATTGTCTCCGTTTCGTTCTCGGACAGTAACTACTCTTGAGTTGTAGCAGTTCATGTTTTTTGCAAGTAGACACACACTTCCCCCACGCTGCCATTTTGGCCAGTCTCTCTAATTAAAGAGAAATAAATATAAAAAGGGAAAGAGGGAAAGTTACAGAGTGTAGCCCATGTGTTGTTTTCGCCTGGCGAGCGAACATTAAGTAATGTTAACATTTGGTTCTCAAATTTGGCGGTTCCAGAGGGGTTTAGTGTGCAGACGGTTTTGGTTCAGTCCAATTTCTTTAGACAGAAAACAAGGTGAATTTTAGAGGCGGCAATTTTAATAAGTCCACGCAAAGACACGACTAGACGCAAAGTGACGAGAAATGTTTCGACTTGAGCAACTTTGTGCTTTTATCTCGTGAATCTGCTTACATAAACATACACAGACGAAAAAAAGGAAAGGAGAGAGACTTACTTGAAATAACAGAACTGGAGTTTCTGCTGAGCTCTGAGTTCAGTTAGAGGATGTGCTGAACACAAACAAAGACACACCGTCACTGTGGCTAGCTGGGTTATAGCTAACGTTTGTACATTACAGGACTTAAAAACATAGACTGCTCAAATGATGCAGGACGAAAATTTGCTTTACTTTCTGTCTGAACACACCTATAGATGTAGGTACAAGCCAGGTTCAGGTCTCGACCAGTGTCAGTGCAGAACTTTACCATAAATGTTAATTATAAAACATGTCTATAAAACGGTCCACAGTTAGCTATGCATGGCAGACAGAATTTAATAAATTTTTAGACCACGAAATGCTGTTTTTTGTGCGCAATGTCATCTCAATGTAAAGTGTATGCGACGAGTGGGCGGGGCTGGACGCTAATCGAAAGGGTTTTTTGACGTATGCGATTGTGAGCAGCTTCCATTGGAGTCCGTTATCCAGTTCTCATAATACATCCATTGACCATGTATGAAAGTGATGAACGTTTGATTTTTAAATACCTAAAACTCCAGTTGAGTCAATTGGGTATTCCAATATGGAGGGCGTGAGTGTGTAGGGATACTCGTAGGGCGTGTAGATGATCCCAGATTCGGGCCCTTGCTGCACCAGCGCCGGGTGCGGGTTGCCTCCTGGTACGAGGGCTGAGCTCTGGATCTGGCGAATCAGAGGCATGATGGTCGGTGTGTTGACGGGGGCGGGGTTACGCAGGCTCGGAGGCAGGACGGGCGTCGGGCCTGTGATGATCCGAGGCGCCTGAGGGGTCCCTAGAGGGAAGGCGGTGGCTGTGCGGCACACGGACATAAAATAATGCAAGTATGTGCACACCCACACGCAAAGCGCACACCCATACAATAGACAGGGAAGAAGAGGAGAGGACAAACAGACTATTTAACAGGAGAAACAGAGGCATTGTTCATATATACAGTGGACTCCTGTACCAAGACCCCTCCTTTGTCACCCACCAACCCTCCTCCACATGTTAACTATGATGTCATCCTTACGCGTCTTGACATTGGCGTCTCTGTAGGTCCCATTGAGAATGGCCAACTCCATCAACTGCATTTTCTTCAGGTTGTCCTCCCCCTCAGCCTACACCAACACAAGCAAATGGAGCAGAACAATCAACTTACTTAGCAAGGACTGTCATTCAGCCTCTTGACAAGTGAATGAATTAACTTTTGTGAGAGCCCCGGTCAACAAGTCAGCAAATGTTACAGTATGCTGAAACTAATTATAGTTCAATTTGAATGATTTCTAAAGGGAATGTTTGCTTACTCAAACACTGTCTGAAATGGAGTTGACCAGACCTTGAACACAGCCACTGCACCAACAGTACATATTCAGTGTCAAACACGCTAGCTTCTTAGCTCCAGTTACAGCTCGGTGAAAAGCTTGACTGATTTACAGTCAGACAGCAAGGTTAGCTGGGGTTAAACTAACACGTATCATTAACTTCACCCTCCACACACACACACACACACACACACAGGCATAGATTAACAGGTGTTCAGCTCCTGATTGCCTATAGACACTTATTACATCCATTTACTTTTAGACTTGGCCTGTGCTGCGCTCTGATTGGAGCGGAAGTGACGGCTGATTGCTGCAATAGAAATCCCCCTGCTGGTCTTTTCAGTCTGTTTCTATTGTCGCAAATAATACAGAGAAAAAAGGAAGGAGCCTTGTGATTTCAAAATATGTGCTTTTGTGATTCTGTGTCAAAGACGGGATCATTTAAACAATGTGTGTCACTGTGTCTATATGGTCTATAATACCAGGTCTACGCAATGTTCCCATGTGTGCACATTTATGCACATATGTGTGTCCGTAGGGGGGGAAATAGGTGGGCTGGAGAATGTGAGAAATGTTGAGGAGCGCAATCAAAATGTCCTCTTGTGTGGACAACAACAAAAAAAAAAAAAAACCAGGGAGAAAAAGGAATACTGTAGCCAGTAGTTGGGAATGAAGTGAGTTGTGAACGAGTGAAAGGAGTGATGGAGTGGGGAGAACAAGTGAACAGACTCTCCATTCATTCCCACAGCCTTTCAAACAACCCGGGGTTACCATGGAAACCCCTTTATGCGTGTTCCCTAATTACCCTAACCCCTTACACATACTCTCTCATACACACAGAGACGCACACAAAAACACAAAAAAAGACACAAATACACACTTTTTGGACTGACAATCCCCTTCCCCCTTCCATGCATACCAACACAGTGAACCCTCATCCAGTCACACACAGTTTTTCCATCAGTCCAGTCCATAATATTTGATGCTGAGAGGTTCAGACTGTTACTCACAGCGGGCACGAGAAGTTTCTTGACCTCGTTGATGGCCCGCTGGAGCTTGATCTTGGCCCGGTTGTGTGTGTCCTCCACTGTGATCAGGACGTGGAGGTCCTCGCTGAGGTGCTCCCAGTTGGGCTTCCCTCGGTTCATCTCCTCCTGCAACACAAAAACATTTCAGAGGCCCCGTTTGAATGCACCTCACAGGCTCGGTCCATTGCTGCAGAGAGGGAACAGGATTTCACTTTTCTTCTCGTTTTGGCTCAGTTTTTGGATCGGTCTCAAACTTCCACACAAAAAACTCACACACACACACACAAACACAAGGCTCAAGGTCGAGTGATGCAGCTTTGGAAGCGTTATCAAACTCTTTGCTCTTAAGTGGTTACACAAGTTTGGTGTTCAGATTTTTGTTGTAACATTTCCCCAAATGACACCATTGATATCTATTCCCCTCTTTCTCCCTCTGTGCTGAAACGATTAGTCAATTTATTTTATATTCAGATGTTGATTCAATGACAATAACAGCATTAATGACAATATAATCGTTTAGTAAGCCATTATCAGGTAATAATACCAAATGCACTTTTAGCTGGTTGTATTTTTTGGTCTCCTTCCCTTGTTATTCATATAACTGAACAGGTGCACATAGTTACTCTTGCAATTGTCTGTTTTGAATAACTTCCCAAATAGTTACACAAGCTAGATTTGCTGCTTTTCTCTGTTCCAGATGATTTTAATAATAATTTGGGTTGGTTTTTCTTTAGACAAATCAAGCAATTTGAAAGCTTTTTTGGGCTCTGGAAACTTGTGACAGACATTAGTTATTATTTTTAGCTACACTAACTCTATAGGGATGCTAGGAATGGCAGTGACAGTCGGTGTTTCGGTAGGTCGTTCCACCACTTTGGTCCTGCCTGAAATGTCATGTCATGTCGTGAAATTTGACATTCGTGGTTCCCAGAAGATGAAGCCTGACTTTTCCTCTAACGCCCCCATGAGATTAACATATTTGCTTCTGAGTAAAATGTCTCAACAACTACTGGATACATTTTCATAAAACATCCATGTCCCCCTAAGAATGAACTGTCATAACTCTGGTGAGCCTGAGCCTTTTTACTCAAGCACCATCAGGTCAAACCTCTCTTTGTCCACTGCTTTCAATTATGATTACACTAAACAGCTGCAAAACTAATGGCATCAGTCTCAGCTGTACTTCTACATTTAAACTTCAACATTAGCTGCTAAACATCAGCCTGTTAAGATTGTCCCAAAGCTCCAATTCGCTTATTTGCTTCCTTGCTGAGAGTTAAATGAGATGAATGATACCACTGTCATATCTATAGGGAATGTGTAGTGGAGCATTATGGGGCAGTGTATGTAGTTACCGACCATCCGTCAATCTTGTGCCACCAATTTTGGGCCCTGACTGTCAGTAAGGATGTTCAGAATAACATCTGACCACTAATGTACAGAGAGAGAGGGGGAGAGAGCGCACAGAGGAGAGCTCAGATAAATACACCATGAAGTGGTATCTTTGTTCGCTGGATGTGCGATTGGATGTTACAGCCCACTATGCAACACTGTTTACTGACCATGTTGCAACAACAGAACAAGCAATTTATGTATAACCTTCTATTGAGGCCGCCATGTTGAACCGCCATGTTTCTACAGTAGCCCAGAATGGACAAAACAAACACTGGCTCTACATAAGGCTGTTTGCATTTT
>NW_023339651.1:5823919-5825177 GCF_004916995.1 Morone saxatilis | reverse complement strand
GGACAAAACAAACACTGGCTCTACATAAGGCTGTTTGCATTTTTCGCGCTAGATGCAGCTAAATCCTACACAATGGAACTACAGGCAGGAGATGGCTAGCTTAGCATAAAGACCACTTTAGCATCACTGATGAACAAATTAACTGTTAAATACGTACAAAAAAACAATGACTGAAAATGACAAGTTGGGGCTTTCTGAGAGGTTTAAGCTTCTTCAGAATCAGAAGTGCTTGTCAGATGTTCGAATAGCTTCGGAAACCCCCTTCACGCACAACTTTCCGATGTCAGATCAGTGGAGGCTGCATCCATTTCTGTTACTTTCTGAAAGTCATTCATTCACACCCACGTTATGCTGTGACTGGCCAGCCGTGTTTTTGGGGTTTGAAATTATCTCTCTAGCTTTTTTATTTACTCTTTTGTGTGTAACAGTCAATTTTAATTCCAGGAGAAACTGTCTGAAAGATGTGCGCCGTTGTCACCATATTTAAATCATACAGGGTCTCCTTCCTCTTTACGATTTTCACTTCGCCTTCAACTATAAGCACTTTTAACTTCCACCGTGGTTGTACAAGAAGTTGTATGAACTAGGTATGATCAAACATAACCTGACCTTAATGTGCTGGATCTTTTGTTCTTTTTTTGGCTGGGCGCAGTGACTTCCTATCCAGGCTAGCTGTTTCCCCTCCTGCTTACATTATGTTATGTTACATATTACATTATGTTAAGCCATCGCTGAGCTATATAGCTTCATATTAACGGACAGATGTGAATTGATCTACCCATCCATAAGAGAGAGTACTTAAGAGCATTTTATAGCCTGAACTATCAGTTAATCTAAAACTCTGAAATCCTGGAAGTCTTCATACTCAGTATTGTGGGCTGCTGGGACACTGAATCCTCTGTGGATGTTTTGTCAAGTGAGATGTATCATTTTGAAAAACACCAAAAGTCAACATCTTTCTCTCCTCTCCCCCTGTTGCCTCCCACTGTGTCTCTGTTTTCCTTCCTCTCCGTCTCTGTGTGTGTCTGTGTGTGTCTCTCTCTCTCTCTCTGAGGGGCGTGCGGGGTAGGGAATGTTCTGGAGAGAGAGGGTGGGTTGGAATGCTGGACTTGCTCCACCTGCCGTTTGGAAAGCTTGAGCCGACTCCGTCCAACAGCAAACACCAGGGGAGAGGAAGGGAGAACAGATGGACCGAACACCAGGACAGGAGAGGAAAACTGAGCACCAAAACTCATTGTGAGACAGACAGAAAGATAGA
>NW_023339651.1:5817170-5823877 GCF_004916995.1 Morone saxatilis | reverse complement strand
ATAGATAGATAGATAGATTTATTATTTGATTTCTAGAAAAAGGCGTTTTTTGGTGTTTAAAGGACCACAGTTTTTGCATGTTTCAGCACCTTACTACAAGCTACTCCAAGACTCCACATTGCTGACAAACACTTCCCAAAGCAAATCATGGTTATTTGTACATTTTCAAATGTATCTTTTACTGCCTGCGGGCTGCTATCAGTTTCCATTTGAGTCAAAGCTGCTGAAAGCCTTCAAGTTTTTGTCTTTGCTGAGTGGTAATGAGATCAATTTCAAGCACATCAAGAATGTAACTTTGGCAAGTACAAATAATGTTCAGTGTGACCTGTTTTAAGCAAAGTTTTGTGCAAATTAAATTTTAAGACCATGTTAAAGGAATGGAAACCTGCACAGATATTAGGCAAAGTGAAAAAGCTATTTAAAGGAATAGTTTGACCTTTTGTAAAACACACTTATTCACTTTCTTGCAGAAAGTTAGATGAGAAGATTGATACCACTATCTGTACTGTTAACATGCAGCAGCCAGTTAGCTTAGCATAGCATAATGATTCGAAACAAGGGGAAACTACTAGCTTGCAGCTAGCACCTTTGAGTCTTTGGTGGAGGATTTTGTTACGTTCAGAGAGAGCCAGGCTATCTGTGTACCCCTGTTTCCAGTCTTTATGCTAAGCTAGGCTAACTGTCTCCTGGATCCAGCTTCATATTTCGCATACAGACATGAGAGTGGTATCAATCTTCTCATGTTACTCGAGAAAGCAAACAAGCCTATTGCACAAAATTTTACTAGTCCAATTTTTAACCTCCAAAAACATTCCTGTGGTCTATTACAGAGTCATACAAATGAGGCCAACTTGGCCAGAAAACGAGAAAGACAAACAAAACCAACTATCGCGTGTGTTTTAATGAGTGTGTGTGTGTCATCTGCGTATACCTTCTTCTTGTCTCTCATGGAGCCCTTTCCTCGCACCATGATCTTGCAGCCGGTCTCCGCCTCCAGTTGTTTGGCCGTCAGTCCGCGTGGGCCCAGGATCCTCCCTACAAAGTTAAACTACACAAAACACACTGATAATAAAAACAGACCCCAATGAAGAGAGACACATTTCCTATCACAGTTTTTACAATGTGTGTGTATTTACATGTGCCGCGTGAGTGAGTGTGGCTTTGAGGTTTGTGCATCTGTGATGTGTTTGTGTTATTCAGAGAGACAAAAATAGCTCATTATATGGGGGCTGGCTGGTGCTGGTGGCATGACAGGAGAGCGGCGTTCTCTTAACCTTATCTGTCACTAAGACTGAGTGATTAACTAGACAGCTGCCCCTCTGTGTGTGTGTGTGTGTGTGTGTTTCTTTGCCACTATCCCTCTGTCCCTCTTTGTGTTTCTCATGACATTTGTCCGGCTTCTTCTTACCTTTTTTTTTACTCCACTGAACTCTCCCTGAGTTTTAACCGAATGTTTAGTCAGTAACAGTTGCAACATACGTGCTCTGGCCAATTCGATGACCCTCGACTCTCTCTCTCTTACACACACACACACACACACACACACACACAAATTCAGATAGAGGAACTGCTCTCTAAATTTAACCTTGATCTCAACCGTTTTCCAATGCACTCCTGTGTGTGTGTGTGTGTGTGTGTGTCCTGTTAGTCTTCTGTCATGTGAGTGAGGACAGCCTGTCATTGTATTCGGTGATTGGCGAGCTGATGCATGGAGAAAATCATGTGAGCCATTGAATCTAGATCCACGCAACTCATATTGAAGTGCTTAACTGTACTTGGCGTGAGCAGGGATGCACTGGATGGTAAAGTCTCTTCGCTGCAGACGCCTTTATATTTGGGGAAAAGGCTTAATCCACCTTTTTAAGCTCTTATAAATATTTACGGTGTAAACGTACGGAAAAATGGTGTCACGGTGAGGGAATTTCCACCAGAATATTTCCTTTTTGAGTAAACAAAACTTGTCATTCAAAATGATTCCTTTTTTATCTTATTGGAAACACTGGTCAAGGTTCATTATTGATCTATTTTATGTCTGGATTGCATCATTGGGTGTGAGCAGAGATGACCTCAGAATGAAATCACCTTTTAAATAAAATGTAAAGCAAAGCGTCCCTGTGATTAAAAGCCTTGCTGAATTTCTGGCAGACTTTCTGTAACTAAGAGGAGATAGAGTGTCAACAGCAAAAAAAAAAAAAAGTAAACAGAAACTCTTCTAAAAGGTCAAAGGTCATGGATTTTGTCCACTCACGTCGGGGTACTCTTTGACCGGCACGTAGAGCTTCTCCTGCAGCTGAGCCACAGGGCCGATAGCCTCGGGAAGCTCCTCCATGTCCCGCCCGTTGAACATGCCACCGTTCACTGTGTCGTTGTACATGTCCTTGCGTACCCTGCCGATTTCTTGGGAGACAGGGGGACACAGAGACCGAAAACGGGGGTAAATTCAACTGAGGACATGCAGAAAAAAATGTCAGTGAGGGTCGACAAAGTGTCACGTTTCTTCACACGTCCGCTTTCTTAGGACGATGACTCACTGTCACCAGAATTACAGGAGGCCCTGAGTGTGACAGCAGACAGTTAGACAGACAGGGAGTCAGGGAGACAGTCACAAGCATTCTGCACCACAATGTAGAATCTAACCACTAAACGCTTTGCAATCAGGCCTCCTCTATGGCTGACAATTTCCCTCTTTCCATTTTCTTTGTCTACCAGTGTTTAACACGGACACACACAAACAGTTTTCCCCTCTTTCACTGTGTAAATAATTCAAGGAAAAAAAACATATATGTGGGGGGGGGGGGTCACAATGACCTGCTCCACCCACCAGGGTTTATAGTGCTCTGGGTGCTGGTTATTCAACGACAGAAATTCTTCGAAGGCAATAGCAATTATTTTTAAGATTGATTAATTTAACATCTGCCAATCTTTTTGCCGTTTTTTTATTATATAAAACAGACAAAAGCAGCACAATTTTCACACTGGAGAAGCTGCAAACAGGCTTTTTTTGCTTAAAAATGACAGCTTTAAACGGTCAAGTTTTTACATTAGGTTTGGTACAGAAGCACAATCAGAAGCTAGACTATGTTTGTCTGCCTGTCTGCTTGTTTTGTGTTGTCTCAATGACCGATGCTAGCCTCTGATGCCTTTGTAATGACACGCTAGCACAATAATAACTGACTACTGCATCACGCAAACACATACGCAACCCATACACACAGACCCCTGGCTTGAACTCACTCACACACACACACACACACACACACACACACAGGCACACACACAGGCACACATGGCAGAATAACTGCCTTGAGGCACAAATATCATCTGACCTAAGCTGTCTGACAGGCATGTCTCCCTGCTCTGAGAGTGATCAGTCTCACCGTAATAACTACAGTAGGACACTATAATTACAGCCGCAGCTACAGTGACAATGATGATCCTCTAATAACCCATTCTGACCTGTTACAGGACCGAAAGGGGCTATTAAAAAACACAAACATACACAAACAAATCTGCACAGACAAGCAGGGCCTTTTGTCACACTTCTGTTAAAACGGAGCGACTCGCTGGAAGAAAATGAGAAGTGAAAGAAGAACAAGAGAGCTGAAGGAGTGAAAGATAAAGAGTCGAGCTGTAGGCCTTATCTTAACACTTCGACCTGTCATTGGTTTTATATATAGACCAGACTCGACCGCAGCGTGTCCAAATATGCCACAAACATGCACCGATGTGTGTAACAGGCAGGCTTTCCTATTACCAGCACAAACTTTTTTGGTGCTGTGCCCTCCTTGTCCACATTGCTCAGGCAGAAGATACAGCCAGGCTGGAAATGAGCACGGTACAATGCCTTTCATTCTAACCGTGGGTGTCACATTATCGTGTGCGATGGGCGAATGCCAATGTCAGTCTTCAACATGAACACACACACACACAAGCTAGAGATGTTCAGTTGACCTATTTGTCAGGCTCTAGAGGTCGTCTGGTATGGGAATAACCTTGCTGCGTCATGAGACTTGTCACAGAGCACAAAGTCAGGACCTTGTTGATCCTGATGTGTAACAACAGTAGCAACAACAGGCCTTGGCTTCAGTTTGTGGCGACTGGGGGGGGGGAAACAACAACAAAAAGGGGACATTTTAAAAGAAATTGTGCCACTTGTTGCAAACGCTGGTGGACAAAATGTTAGATAGCAACAAGTAAAGATAAGATGTTCCTTTATTGATCCACTCCCAAACCCCTGTGGGACAAACTGAAGAAGTGCATTGATCAGTTGCACCTCAAATCAAAGTATTTTACACAGTGACATGCTCTCTCGCTCCTGCACAGGGATGGGCTGCAGCATTCACATAAGCCTGCGCATTAGGTCACTGGGAAAGACTAACAACTGTCTGTTTGTTCCCATCACCAACTGCCCGTGCATGTGTGTGTGTGTGTGTGTGTGTGTGTGAGACAGACAGAGAGAGAGAGAGAAAGAGAGAGAGAGCTGCTCATCTGCTTCTCTCAACAAATTAAAAAAATGTGGCCACAAAGCACACATCCTATTCATTCACACGCCTAGTTTAAAGCGTTTTGATAATGTGGATTTACAACCACAGCTTTATAAAAAAAAAAGTCAGTGGGGGGGGGGCAACTTAACAATGTAGGTGTTTAATAATTAATCATTAGCATCTTTAAGTGCTGGATGGATGACATTACTGTCACGTTTCCTAGGAACCAGGGAAGAATCCCTGCAGTTAATAGCTATTCAATAAACTTTTATTAACACAGAAACTCAAGTTAGTCAAAGTAAGAAAGAAAAAGAAAAAGATGCACTAATGAGACAGGTGGTTAAAGTCTCTCTCCCTCTCTCAACAGCAGCCGGGTTACCTTCATCCAGCAGCCGCTCCAGATGCGTGAAGATGCCGCTGAAGTTGGGCAGGGAGCTCATCACCTTCCTGTCGTTCATCAGCTGCATTAGATAGTCCGGGTTGGACTTGGGTCTCTCCTTCACCTCTGTCTCCCCGACCATGGCTTATGCTTCAACAATAAAGTGACCTTGCTAGTCGGAAAAAACTTACAGAGGACCCCCCCAAATAAAAAAAAAAATAAAAAAGGGAAAGACACGCCCCGACAAGCGATGCGAGGACCCCGGGGGATTCCTACCGGCCGCTGACCGCCTCTCTCTCGTCTCAGCTCCGGTTAAATCAACTCTCCTCTCGGTTAACGTTTCGCGTGTGTGAGCCCCTCTCTCTCTCTCTCTCTTTCTCTCTTTCTCTTCTTCCTCTAAAAAACGGGTCCCCCTCTCTCTCTATCGCTCTCTCTCTCCTCTGTCCGACTCTCCAGAGTGTTTTTTCTTTTTAAAAAAAAAGTTTAGTTTGGGCTCTGTTGTGACACTTTAAAAAAAAAAAAAAAAAACCCGAGTCCACGCACTTTGTTTTTCTTCCGCGGCTGTAAAAGGTTACCATCAACTGGTTGTCCTCCGCCCCGGCTCCTCCGCTGCTGTCCGTCCGGTGTGTCGGTATTCTGCGGCGGGGATCGACTCCTATCATATGATTACAGTACGGCAGCAGCACAAGAGGGATGTCAGGAGCGCGCCGCGCGTCGCCGGACATCACTAGGGTAGGAGGAGGCTCGTGCACGCGCAGCCCCTTCGTGGACCCGCCTGTCTCTCACGCACACACACACACACACATTATACGCCCACAGTATAACAATACAACAGCTCTACAAAGGTATTTACACCTGTTCTGCAGCAGCTGCTGTCCATCACTCGTCCTGTGGAGTGTCTGTGTGTCCAGGTTCAATCTGAGTATTTAAAGTTTAATGCAGCTATACTTTTATCTATGCTTCTACTTTACTACATTTCACAAGGAGATACAGTACTTTTAGTCCTAAAAGTAAGATAAGCATTCAAGTACTCTATTGAAGTAAGAGTGTCAATGCATCAATGTCTAAATACCCAGTTAAATTAAAAGTTGTCCCTGTCCCTGATATAGTTGTGTATTAAAGGTGGAGCTACTTTCAGGCTTGGGGAGTAACGGATTACATGTAACCGAGTTACGTAATCAGGATACAAAAAACTGTAATCCATTACAGTTACAGAAAAAACGACAGATTCAAGTTATAATCAAAGTTTTAAAATACATCATTTTTGTCAGTTGTCTTATAGAATACATTTACATCAATACTTCTTATTGACTTTTCTTTTCTCTAGTTTTAATCTACATATTTGGTGTTGAGGTAATCCAAAAGTAACAGAAAGTAATCAAGTTAATTCAGTTTTGTGATACTTGTATGAGGTTACTGACTACATTTTTGACAACAGGGATTGTAATTTGTATGTGTATTCATTTTTTTTTAAAGGCTTTTCTCTAATCTATGCTTTTATTCTGAAATACCGGATACATTTACCTCTTTGGGGGGTCAAAGTTTGGAGGGGAAATGTCTCAAAATGTTTACAATGATGTAAAACAGAGACAGAGTCAGTAAATTCCACAGAAAGTTTGGCCGATAAATGTTTTCTTTATTGACTTATTGATTAAATACTAATTATTATTAAACTATGGCGCTGGTAACATAGCACCACTGTGACCACAATGAGGAACCGTCAGTGATATAATGATATAACACTGACTGGGGCCATTCTGCATAATGAGACATTTTAAGTGCAGTTTGTTGATAATACTTGTAATACTGTGCTATTGTGCTACTTTTACTTAAGTAAATGATCT
>NW_023339651.1:5816941-5817101 GCF_004916995.1 Morone saxatilis | reverse complement strand
CACACACACAACATGAAGCTCTTCCCTTCCTTTTCACGCCGTCCACATTCAGGGCTTTTGTCGAGGATCCTGAAATAATAAGAAGGTGTGATGTGTGCATCGGGTCTCTCTGGGTGGCTGCTGCTGCCAAAATGTTATTGCTGAAGGAACAGATAGGTGC
>NW_023339651.1:5803417-5816841 GCF_004916995.1 Morone saxatilis | reverse complement strand
TGTGTGTATGTGTGTGTCAGAGCAGCAGGAATTGTAATGGGGCAGCAGTGTTGGTAATGGCTGGTCAGCTGGTATGGCGAGTATTCAGGGCGGGGGCAGTGCATTGTCCTCTCATAGCTCCAACAATGCCCCTCTGAGCAGGCCACACATCTACCAGTCACGGGCCTCTCTCTGCCTCTGTCTCTGCTTTTCTTTCTGTCTGCCATATTTATTCAGCCCACAGTGAAGTGCAGAGTGAGATGTGATACGCAGAATTGTCCCTGACCTTTGCCTGAAACTTCAAGGTCAACCCGGTAACCTCCGTTTTAATATTAGAGCACGGGTCAGTCATCGTTTCACTGTCAAGACGTCACACCTCACATGTTCATTATCACTTTAAATCCTTAATAAATGCCTCAAATATGCATATATTCATCACTGTGCTCCTTTAATGGTTCAGATCTGTTAATTAGTCACATTCTGGATGCATAGCTGTTTTAATAAATCTCCTATATGATCTAATTAGATTTAATTGAGTGGTCTACTGACAAAAACTAATGAATCAATTCATCATTTAAATCATGTATTAAATAAAAGTGACAAACATTCTCTGTTTTTAGCTTCTCAAATGTGAGGATTTGTTGCTTTTCTCTGTTTTAAATCATTGTAATTTAACATTTTGTTAATCAAGAGTTTGGTAATCTTCAACTATTGTGATAATCAATTAAATGTTTTTAAAAAATAAGTGACAAACATTCACTGGTTTTAGCTTCTCAAATAAATCATTGCAAATGTAATATTTTGGGGGTTTGAACTGTTGGTCGGACAAAACAGGCAATTTGAAGACGTCACCTTCGGCTCTGAGAACTCGTGATGGTCTTTTTCAGAGCTGCAACAATTAGTTGATTGACAGAAAATGAATCAGCAACAATTTTATTAATAGATTAAATGTTTTAAGTAACTTATCAAGCCCCCCAAAAGGGAAACACTGGTTCAGGATTACCAAATATGAGGATCTGTTTTGTATCATTTTAAACTGGCTTTAGACTGTTGTTGATTTTCACAGTTTTATAGGTCGGACAGTTAATCGATTAATCAGGGTAACAGTTGTCAGATTAACTGAAAATTAGTCATTTTTCACTACTTTATGACATTTTAAGAATACATTATTATCAAAAAATATTCCACACTTTAATAAGTAATGAAAATAATTGTTAGTGGAAGTCCTAATGTTACCTACGAGTAGGTAAGAGCTTGTATACTGTTAAGATTTATTCATTAAATTGAATGAAAATGAAATATAATCATTGCATTATACATGTTTTGTATCATTATAAATTGAATATCTTTGTGTTTTGGTATGTTTAATTGCACAAAACAGCAAAACTGAATAGAAACATGACATTAGTCACTTTTATAAACAGTTAATCTATTGAACAGAAAAGTAATCAACACATAATTATTATTTCCAGCCTTAATCCATTTTAGTTTTCTCCAAAATCTTCTGGTTTTAGCTATCATCGTTACCAGTAAAATGGGTCTTATTAAGACGTTAACATCATTACATATAAAGGGACTTTATAGTTGCTTCACATTCTCTTCACCCTTTAAGGTTTTTCAGCAATGGGGAGGCCAGTGATGGAAAGACACCCTCTTGTGGACTTTTAATGTAACTGAAACTTGTCAGACGCCCAAAGTGTTGATGCGTGCCAGCAAATTTGTCAGTGACACAGAGGAAGTTTGAGAGACATTTGGATCCAAAATAAGAAGGCAAGAGTATTAAAGCTGACTGCACGCAATCAGCAAAGATAGTGGGAGTGTCGGTGAAATCACAGATCAAACCGTCGTAGAAGAGAATGCGAGTCAGCTGGAAACCTAACTGTATATCAGATTACTGCTGGAGATCTTTAATGGATTAGATTCACACTCAGTCAGTATGATTTTATCTTATCTTATTACCTGCAGTCGCCAACAGAGAGCAGCAGAATACAGACGACACACAGGGAGCGGCCTGCAGCTTGTTTGTGCTTCTGGCAGGACAGTTAATAAATGTTGGCTTTGTGTGAGTAGCCACAGTGTGCTGTCTTTAGGTCAGTAAGAATTGTTTGGAAAGAACATCAGATGTGAGGCTTTATTTAGTTATTTTGTGTATTACTATCAAATAAAAGTAGCTCTGACTGTATTTGGTTGTTCTGTCATGCATTAAGAGTTCTTTAGACATAAAAACAAGGAACTTTGCCTACCAGAAGTACATCAGAGTACTTCCATTTTCTGCTACTTTATACTTTTACTCCACTTCATTTCAGAGGGAATTATTGTACTTTTTTTATTGGTCATTGGGGGGAAATACATCTAACCAAGGAGTAAATAAAATGGTGATGTACATATTAGTGCATCAATAATTATATTTCAATAATATAATATACGTTTAATGTATGAAATAGGCCATTCTGCATAATGAGTTTACCTTAAAGTATATTCTCTTGCTAATAATTTTGAACCCTTACTTCAGTGAATGTTTTCAATACTTCTTCCATCACGGATTAAAGTGGCCATTAGCTGACATTTTGGACTGATATTTAATATATTTGGGACATATTTGACTCTGTTTACCTCAAGTTGTTCAACTTAACCTGTAAAAGCCACAAGATTTAAAAACACTCTACTACTCATTTGTTGCAGTGAGTCTAAGGTACTAAGGTATGCAGTGGTGGAACGTAACTAAGTACGTCTACTCAAGTACAATTTTGAAGCACTTATTTTATGCTACATTATATTTCTAATTAGGAGGGAAATGTTGTACCTACATTAATTTATTTTATAACCATATTTAATATCTACAGATTCTGCCATTCTGCTGCATAATGAATACTTTTACTTTTGGTAGTTTATTTTCTGGGAAATACATTTTCTTAAGTGAGATTTTTAATGCAGGACTTTCACTGATAATGGAGCACATTGACACTTTATCTGATTACGTCTTCCACCCCTGTTTGTACATATTACACATAGTTTTGTTGTGAAAAATCTCTTCAGTAATTCCTTATTTTACTTAAAGCCAGCCTGTTTTTGTAGTCAGATCACTACTTTCTCTTGTTTGTCTTCCTATCTCAGTCTCTCTGACTCCATGACGTGAGTCCTGGAGTAGGACATCACCTGCTCACCTGGTTGAGGGGCTCATGCTAATCTAAAGCCGATTAGGCTTCTTATCTACTCAGCGCTGGTTATGTGCTTTGGTCCAACAAAAATACCGTGCAGAGTTGGCCTCTTTACTGTTCCTGCTGACTCTTTACAGCCCCCGCCCCACCAAGCCACACTGGCTTTTATATCATATCTACTCATTCCTCATGTCGGGGGTTCGCAGAATACATGGATTTTAGTTCAGATCTACATGTTTTTATAGAAGACTGTGTTTTAAGATAATGGTTACACAGTATCTTACGAGTTGCTATTTATCTATGTGGGCTGAAGGGATCAAAGGACGTGTTATTTACATCCAAGTCAAAGCTCAACCTGGAGCTGATTTAAGCCACAAAGAAATCAAACAAAAATCAATAGGCCCTTTTTACAGCAGACATTTGACATGAAATAGTTGGGCATATTAATGATGATGCTAATTAAGGCTCCGTTCATGTCAGACATAGTCGGGGTTCTGTTATTGTGCATGCTGGTTCACTGGAAAGGTTCTGCTACACAGAACAGAATCAGAACTTTAACAAGCATAATTTGTAACTCCTGTGTTTGTTGGCTGCTGTGAAAAAGGTCTATTTAAAAAAATAAAATCCAACTCCAGAGGAACTTTTACCTGAAAAAGTTACTTGCAAATATGTGTGTGAGACACACACACTCACTCATGTCCTTGCATTGGACATGTGAAGAGTCAACCCATGTCCATGTGAAAGCAGTAATGCCATAATTGCCCTTATCCTATTGACTTAATCAGGAACCCTGCGGCACACACAGCATGCCTTGCCTCCTGATCTCAGGTCTGTGTGACTCAAGGTCAGGACAACACAACATCCTGATTTCACTGTCAAATTACATCTCTAAAATCTTTTATTCGTATACACGAATCAGCATTATCTCCTCTTCTACACAGACACACAAAGCCAAAAAAAAGATCATATGGAAAACTTTACATGGATTTAAATAAAAGATTTAGCTTAATTATAGTATTTGTTAAAAAAGTTAAATTTTTTTCATCATTTCTACACTATGTACAAAGACAGCAACCCAGTTGTTAGAATATACACACATTTCTGTCAATATACAGATACTGAATGCACACGGGAAACATCAAAGAGGATCTGAGATTACAGTACAGGGGTCGGGAGCCAAGATTTAGCTGCCAATTTCAGTCGTCCTCCACAGGTTTGGAGTTGGCCCTGCTTCTCTCCAGGGCTCACATCCCAGTTCCCATGCCTCACTCTTCGACCATGTGCTGCAACATGCATGCATAATTCATACTGATTCATTCAATTCAAAATTTTACTCCATCTCAGGAGCTTATCCAGTCTTCATTGTGGACAAAGGTGGACTGGAGTATAAAAAGAGCTGAGTGGGGGGGGGGTTAATTTGTTTGATTTGTCTGTATACAGTATGAGCTACGAGCCAAAAGCACTATAGACATGTCAACAAAAATAAATCTTCCATCTGCATCTCCATGAGAGGGGAGGTTGCATAGCAACCACCATCCCCACCAATCTATCTGACAACAATACAAAGGAAAAATTACATATTTACTTGTGATTGCAAAGCATCTGACCTTCATCAATCACATATCATATTTACTTGACTTTTTTATTTTGCCCTTTTTTTTTGAAATAACACAAATCCAAACCCACAGTGTTGGAAACCAAAACAGTAAATGTCTTTAAATGTATGCTGTGAAGCAAACTTGGAGCCTGAGATGGATTAGTTTGGTCGGGGAGGGGGGGGACCAAAATGAAAAACCATAACATCCTACTCATTATCTCTTTCTATGTATGAACATACAGTTTATAAATATTTATGAAAGGAGTCCATTTGTAAGGAGTCCATTTGTAAGGAGTTCATAGCCAAATATGTGTGTGTGTGTGTGTGTGTGTGTGTAGGTCTACATCATAAATGTTGGTATAAAAATCTCACACGTCCCCTTCCTCTCCTCTTCAGGTGGGAGTTGTGTCAGTTTTTTGCAGGAGGGGTTAGCTCAGCTCACCGTGGCAACCGCTGCCTCACCCCCCTCCTCCACCTTACTGCCTTTGCCCATCGCCTTCATTTTGTCCATGATGTCGGTGAACGTCTCCTTCACTGTCTTCTCCAGGATCCAGCCCTCGCTCTCGCTCTCCGGGTCCTCCGGGTTAGCCAGGGTGGACTGGGAGCTGTTCACGTACTGCAGGCCTATGGTCACAGCACACTGCAGTGGACAGGAACACATATCAAAATATATTAAACCTGAACCTGGGCCGCCCCAGAAATCCCAGTATCGTCTTTTGATGAGCAGGAATGATCACTGAAAATGTGTTTTAAAGTCTTGTTTGTAACCATACCATATAATAATAGAAGAAGAACACTCTAGGGGTCACCAAGAACAAATACACGAGAATAACAAAAGAATAACTTCATACACAAACCCACTAAACTTGTGTTTAAAGTAATCGAATTTCTGACTCAAGGAACATCATCATCAAGATTATCATCAATAAAACTGACAAAAGGAATTGGCAACTATTTTCATAATCTATTAATCATTTAAGTCACTTTTCATGTAAAAATACCAAACATGTTTTGATTCCAGCTTCTCACTTGTATACATTATCTACTTTTAATGATCTTACATTATAGTAAATTACACATATTTGGATTTTAGACTGTTGGTCAGACAAAACAAGACATTGGATACACTTGTGAAAAAATTATAAATATAAAAAAAGTTCTACTCTATCATTAGAAATGTTAAGAAGTAATTTAAAATTGTAAATGGTGACTACAGATCAGATTGAGAGCTCAATCCCCAAGGAAGTGGGTCTAACCTTGCCACCTCCACTAGATTAACCCATTACTCTATCTCTGTCCCCACTATTTGTGTCAGCATGACACTCTTACACAACTACTCTTAAATCTGGGATTCCTCCGACTGCGTGTCTGATCAGCTTCCATGCAAAATTGCCTAAATCCATGTTTTTAGATCAAGGGTTTGTCTGCTGAATTTCTGGGAAAGAGGTGTGATCCAAATGGTCTGCTGTCGGCTATGACTTCAAGGATTCGTCTCTACATTTGCTCTCTTCGTGTTTGTTGCTGTTCTGTGTAGTAGCGGGCAGATTCAACAACAACAACAACAGATGTTGGCAGGTGGAGAGAGAGAGGTGAGATGCCATTTGGCTGCTACAGGATTACAGTTTGGGTAGAAAGTACCAGGTGTGATATTATAGGTAATCGGCACATATGTACACACCAAAAGGTGGTGCAGGATAACCTGACGGTAGAGCAGCAGGAGTGATATTTAGGTAAAGAGGACAGAGTTGTTTTGGAAAGAGATGCACTTTGGAAGTATAGATGATTGCGGGGGCGGAGTGCAAGGAAATGCCAACTGGGTCAAGGCTTTGCATGTTTATACACAGGTTCTTCACCTCACTCGTCTCTACGAGGCCATCCGAGTCCACACACACCTGACTCTCAGCCAAAGTTTACTGAGCTCTCCCTGAAGTATCGCTCCACCCAGAAATGTTTGCTTTATTCTGACACAGGCTGTTTTTACATCCATCTACAGAAGGGGCATACACTGATAATTGACTTTTCACTGAAATATCATCAAAAATGTTTCCAGCAGTTAAACTATTAACTTTTAATTATATATATGAATCATTTAAAGAGTTTTTAACAAGGTAATTTACCTTTTTTTATGCAAAAAACATACGTGAAAATATATTGATAGCTGAGTATTTCTGTGTGTTTTATATGTCTTAAAACAAATCCTTTAAATGTCACCTTTCATACTGTCTCATTCATTGTGTGGTCCTGGATGGTTGCATAGAAAAGCTCACGGAATTTCTGTGCACGGCTTTTCTTTATTAAAGGTTTGTAAATCAAGCAGACGTGCATTTGCCAAGTTCATTCTCATATTTTCTCTTCCAAACCCAAACAATACTGTTTGAAAACACTTCAGATGAAGTGTAAATCTCACCTTTGTGTCACTTGACAAAGCTTGTTTTTCTGTGTGGAATAGGCTCATTGTTGCCCCTTGTGGCTGTCGGTGGAAAGAACACACACTACAACTGCTGCTCTCACCAGCTGTAAAGTGTGGACATTTTCCAGCCCATAAGCCCTTTAGGGAATGAGGGGAAGAAGACACTAGAAAACTTGGGTTAGCCCTGGACAAGCGACATAAATGTGAGATTTATGTTTTATTATAAGTGTTTTAGTTTTACAAGAGAAAAGACTTTAAGGATAACTGGTTAGTTTGGCTAATTTAGGTTTGTTGATGGATCCATGGATCCATGAATGGACAGCAAGCCTATCAAGGCTGTTAGGTACTGAAACTTACCAAGGTGTAGCAAACATTATTTTTTACCTAAACAGTTTGAAGTGCGGTGTAAAATGATCACATTTCTGGGCATTATTTGTGTACTGGTGTTGATGCATCTCTGGCCCTGACCTCCAGCAGAGTGACCAGAACCACCATGGCTCCGATGGTGTTCATCAGGCCTCCGTAGTAGGACAGCAGGGCTTCACGGCAGCCGCGCTTCCACACGTTGAGCTCCTCTGTGTAATGGTCGTAGCTGTAGTGGGCAGTGTTATTGGTCATCTGGAACTGGATGCAGGGTCTGGGGGAGCTGGGGTTGCAGCAGCTGAACGGGACTCCATCCATCAGATACTGGCCATCCACGTTGCTGCCAATGCGGCTAAGAGGATAAGGCAAGGTGTCAAGTTAGTGTCATGTTATGATGAGTTGGAGAGATTAAAGGTCAGGAACTTACCATACTACATTTGTAGTGTGGGTGGGCTAAAATTAGCTATGTCAGATTGTGGTCTACCAAAATAACTATAAGGTGTGATGAATTGTTAAAGAATATTTTAGTATCTTTTCAGTTACTGAATACAATCGAATTCAATTAAATTCTGCTAATAAACATAGGAAGAAGGTTTTTGAGAACATAGTTACTGGTGTTATACTTATATATAATATTACCCACTCCACAACTGCCACAACAATAAAAAGTATTGAATCAACATATATTGAACATTTTAGAGAGCTGATTGTTTCTATTTCTTTCATTGTGAAAATTCTTGTTCTGATTTTTGTTGTGTTTACCACCTGTCACTGGTGTACAATCATCAGTCAATAACCACTTACACATTCATAACATGATACAATACAAGTACAATAAATGTGAAATCTAATTTTCAAAAATATTAATTTATAAACTTTAAAAATGTAAATCAATATTTAAATCAATACATCAATATTTTCAGGTTAAAAAACATGAAAATATGCACCAAATGAGCTTATTTGTGTCAGTGTTCAACTGTGATTGATAGTAGTAGGTCAATGGAAAGACGAGCGTAATTGGATCACAAAGAAGGTCAGATATGCATAAGTGATTTCTAGGAACATCAACACCTAATCAAGCCCAATACATAACTACAATATATATATATATATTACAGCACATGCAGGTATTAATACACTGTATAGAGAAAGATACATGGGGTAGGAAGAAAGTGTGGAGAGAATGTGAATCTTTGAAACTTTAACATTTAACGGTTCCTCTTCCATGATTACTTTCCTAGCCCTGTAATGGCATCACAACAGTTCTCACCAATCACCTCCCCATGTTTCTGTCTGTTATTATTTTGTTTATACTCATTTTAGCTACAAATTGTTTTATCAGACAGTGCTGTCCTTGGAGCATTGCCAGGTCCCCTGCTGATTGGACGAGACACTGATTCTTGAAGGACATGTACACTGTAATCCTTAAGATTAAACACTAATTATGCACCAACGCTCAAATCTGTCCACCTCCCAATTGTCCTCACAAAACTACAACTACTACTTGTTGCCTACAGTCAGTGTAGATATAAACAAGTTGTCACAAAGAGGCTACATATCACTAGGAGAGGTTTCATTTTAATCTCTCTCGTGCCTTTTTGACCTCATGTATCTTTTTCTGTACCTAATCACCAAAGCCCCTCCTCCCAACCTCATCCTTAAAACTGCCTAGTAACCTCTTCCCGCCCTTGCAGCCCCCAGTGCAGCATCCCCATTGCCACTTATAGCTGTCACCATTTCTGTTACGTAATCCTTAGTGGAAAAAAGTGAATACACCTGCACTGACCCACCTTCAAATCCACTTATTTGACTGAACTCTAACTTTGACGACCCCTAAAGCCACCTTCGTACTCTCACATTCAATGACAATCTCATTGAGCCACCGTTAATTCACATCCCACATTAATGATCTGTAACTTTTAAAGGTTATCATGAGCGATTTAAATCCTTGTCACTTACTCTTTGACTTCCTTTGCGCTGAAGTCCAGGTAGCGGTTGCTAACCCACTGAATCTCAAACCAATCTCTGTAGTTGTCATTTCCGCAGCAGCGAAACTCCATCTGCATCAGGTCCAGGGTCCTCTTCATGTAGCAGCGTCCAGGCGTGTCCGTGTCCTTGTAGAACTTCATACCGTTCCTCAGCCCCTCGGCCAGGGTGAACTGCAGAGGGATCCTCATCATGAAACACAGCAGGCCCGTCACGAACAGCAGGACGTTGAATCCTATGCAGACCATCAAGAAGGTCTTCAACATGGCCTTCCATTTGACAAACTTGGAAGGGTCCAGTGAGTCGTAGCAGATTTTGCCTCCCAAGGCGTTGATGCCGCAGGCTATTAGACCCATAAGTATAAGCAGGTTGGGCAAGAAGTGGCTCTCGTTGTTGTCCATAAGTTCTGAGCGCTTTCGCAGCTCGATCTTAAAGAACAGGCCCATGCTGAAAACCAGCACGCCGGCCATTACTGCGAACCAGTACATGAACCAGACAGTCTGAGCGAGCTTTACTCGCTTCTTCAGATCAAACTTGACCAACATCAAAGCCATGGTTCAACCTGTGAAGTGTCCTAGCCTGTGAAAAAGAGAGTCAAATTATGAGCTAGAACAGCAGGAGCTCCAAGATCTCCAGAAAGCCCCTTAGTTAGATACAATTTCTTGAATGCGCCAACCTGCAGTTCCTTGTTTCCCAGTCTCTTTGCTATCAGGGTCTCCTTTGGCTGGTCCAACAGGACAGGAGAGTCAGCTCAGCCTGTAATCCATCCCACAGCAAAAGAGCAGAGATGAAGAACCCAGGAGGACCCGCGAGCAGCACAGGAGTGTTATTCCTCCAAAGCTATCTCCTCTCCCATGGTGACAGAAACTTAAAAATGTCTTAAAAACGTATTTTCTCCCTACTTTTTTACCAGTTTTTCCTCCTTAACACACAGGTGAGGCTAATCGTGGTGTTCCGTTCTCCTGGAGAGGTGGAGGATTGCGAGGATCGTCATGATTAAACTCAAAGTTGCCATACGTCATGCTAAGCCCCTGTAAGCAGCCTGATCCAATTTACAGAAATCCCTCTACACAAGATGAGCCTGATCGTAAGCCGCTGCCAGGGGCCATAATTGGTTTGAGCGTTCACGTGGTCATGGTCGCCTTGATCGAACACACCAGGAGCTGTAATGGCATCAGCTGAGGGCTGACAAAGACCATGGACATGAAAGTGGAGCTAATAATGGAACATATCCATTCACAGGTAGGGGTCCACAAGTTCAACAAAGTCCTCACAGTGGAGCAAATAGGCTGTGCTACTCAATCCCCAGTAACCCACTCACAGAAACAAAAGAGCTTTCAGGCTCACATATCAAACGCTCTGCTATGATTGAAGAAAAGCACAAAGCTGAGACAAATTGGATGCTTAAACATGTGGTCACACACCAATAAATATAAGCATTAGATGCAGAAAACGTCATCTTGCAAGCTAATAAATGCATTTACGTGCTCTACATGATCTCATTGTCTTATTGTCACTTGCTACCTTGGCAGTTAGAATCAACACTGTGTCTGGCACAAACATGTGCCAGATACTAAGGCTGACCAAAGCCAGGCCTTTCCCTAAACAGCTTCTATTCTGACTCCTTCAAACCTCACATTGACTGAGAGCCTCAGTGTTGCTTACTGAAACATCACAGTTGAATGGTTGTTGCTCCCGCCAAACGCTGCCTCAGAGTACTGAATGCAAGGCCTTCTCTATGCTTCTTTCATTACATCTTTCATCCAGTTTTTATAACTGAATTTAAAATTATTAAAATCATCATTACTTTGGGTGGTGAAGACAAGTCTCTTCATTGTTGACCAAAAAGTTAATTTCTGTGGATATTCCTACATTATTTTCTTCCTTTTCCTTATTTAACACTACATAAATCTCACTTACAGCCCCACCACTTCTGTCTGTAACCACACTGGATCACTCTTACTGCGTCTAATCTTTTCTTAATGCCATGTTACTACTCTTGCTTTGTCTCGTCTCAGTCTGTTTTTGTCCTCTGTTACCTTTTAAATGCAAAAAGTTTAAATTTTTAATAAAATGACTTGACAAAACCCTCAAATATTTTGATGTCTTTAAATTAAAGGTAGCATATTAACATTTAATCAATGGGTTATAACACATTGTAATGTAGTTACAGTTTAGTACCCGTGTTATTCATCTACAGTATGTGTCAACAATTCTCTTATGAAGATATATTTTATATTATTACAACTGTGTTTTACTATAATGTCATTCATTGTCTGATTATACAGCAGCATTTGCTCATAAATGCCCACAGGAGTTAATTGACAAATAGATTAATTAATCAGAATCAGAATCAGAAATACTTAATTGATCCCTAGGGGGAATTTTGATAATTAAAACTTATTAATGCTACATTATGGGGTGTAATAGTATTATTACATATTATATGTATATATATACTGCTTATAAACGCTAAATATGGTCGGGCGTTAAAGGAAAGTGTTACCAAGCGAACAAACTTGAGGAGATTGTTAAAAAAAAATTTAAATAGTCTTTACATTGATATATCTCGTAGGTTAAATTTTATTGTAGACACAAAAATCTGATAAATTAAATAAAAGTTATAAGAAATGGTATTGATTACTTTTTGTTGTGTCATTAACAACTGCATCAAGTTTATTCTGGATCAATATATATATAAATATAAATATCGATTTGTGTTGTGAGTGTGCAGGGTATATTTGTATGCATGACAGAAAAATAAAGATAAATCAATATATATAAACACCAGAAACAAAAACTCCATGTTGTTGAGCAGGAAAACTCTTTATTTGCGTCTCATTTTAACAGCAGTAACTTTTAAATATCCTCTTTACAAAGTACAGACTTGGTTTAGTTTCATTCTGTAAGATCAGAGTATAGTATTTTAAAGGCCATTCAGGGTTGCCAGCAGCATGAAGGCACACAATGTTAAAACAGTGCTCTTTGTTCTTTATTCAACTCCACTATAATGAAGACTGATTTTGTACTATTGTAGGGTGAGATAATTGGCTGCTTTACCCTAGTTTGAGTGATTATTGATCCTTTTAACGATACTGCAGACGATATATGGGGAACAGGAAGCAGAAAATTACCATTTTACTTAGTGGAAAGTAATTTAAATCTCCTAGTTCCTGACTGTTATTAATAGACCATTCAGGTGCACCACCGCTCAAGGATGCTCACATAAGAATGGTTTATGCCAATCACATGTCAACTCCTATGCTTGTGAGTACTTAGTCTGATAATACAGTAAGATTTGAGACTAAATGGTCCCCCCCTAAAGGGAAGCCATTCAGGTTTTGACAGGTCTTTTTATATGTAATTTCTGCCTCTGACCATAATTATAGTGTAAGTATATGGTAAAAAGCTGGAGTACCCAGAAATTAGAGCCCAGAACTGTTGAGACTGAAGATTAATTAACTCATACATTAGTTGTTTCAGTCCAACCAACCCTCGTTTCACCTTCACAAATGTAAGAAATGTTCTGCTTCCCTTTGTCTCGTGACAGTAAAGTACATATCTTTAGGTTTGGGACTGTTGGTCGGATCAAACAAGCAACCTGAAGACATTTTTGAAGAGCGATTAATTTAGAAAATTATCTGTAATAACAATCAATAAAAATGATTGTTAGTTGCAGCCATAGTGAACTACACTGATAACATTGTAAGTGCAGTCTTTTGCATTTCTGTAGTGCAATTTCTAACTTATTGGTTGAAATGTATCTGCAATAAACAAATATAAGTTGGGCGCCACCAGAAATCCTGCAAAGTCACAGCAGTAAATAACAAACAAACCTACTAATAATGCAGATTTTAATTTTTTGAACACAGAAAAAAACAGGCATTAAATCAAATATTGGAGTGTCCAGTTGTCTATCACTGTTATTTAT
>NW_023339651.1:5776259-5803392 GCF_004916995.1 Morone saxatilis | reverse complement strand
CCTTCCAGTAGTTGCTTAGCTGAAACATCTACACGTTGATAGTGGGTTGTTTGCTCCCGCCCAAACGCGTGCCCTCAGAGTTACTGATAGGCAAGGCCTTCCTCCTATGCTTTTTTCTTTCATTACATCTTTCCATCGCCAGTTTTTTAACTGAATTTAAAATTATTAAAATCATACATGTACTCTTGGGTGGTGAAGACTAAGTCTCTTGCATTGTTGATGGCAAAAAGTTAATCTGTGGATAAATTCCTACCATTATTTTCTCTCTTTCCTTATTTAACACTGACAGTAAATAATCTCACTTACACCCCACCCACTTCTGTCTGTAACCTACACTGGATCAAACTCCTTACGCGCCTAATCCTTTCTTAATCGCATGGTTTATCTACGCCTTGCGGCTTTGTCTCCGTCCCAGTCTGTTTTTGTCCGCTCCCCTGTTACCTTTTACAAATGCAAAAAGTTTAAATTTTAATAAAATCGACTTGACAAAACGCCCTCAATATGTTGATGTCTATTAAATTAAAGGTTTTGAAGTCTATCCTTGACCAAAGTAAATTAAACATTTGTAACATAACAATGAGGTACTTAATAACTAACATTGTAATTGTGAGATCACTTTAATTTACAATCCATTCAGTTTAATCGTGCTCAATACAGTGTAATCTTCTTGCATGTAGATAGAAACCTTCATCTAAACAGTCATCTTCCCATATTCTTTATTTTGTCAGAACAATATCTCTACATTACTGAGAATACAACTACCATGCATTAAAACGTTATGTAAATTATCACAACCGCGAGTGGTCTTTCAGTTAACCTAATACATGCGGTGACGGTTCAGGCTTGTTCTAGATATTCATATGTCTGATCAAGATACGCAGAACGTCAAGCTAGTGATCTGCTCATCCAATGCCTCTACTCAGGCGCAGTTATATGTTTGGTACAACATAATAAGATTTCAAAGCATATGATCAAGTAGATGCAGAATATCAGGAACTATGCCGATAATTGTAGCTCGCGCGTTACAGGCGGGTCGAAGCGCGAGAGCGCGGAGAAGAAAGTTGTGAGAATATATCTACTAATTAAGTAAAAGACCAATTATTAACTACGCCTCACACTATTAATGTGCTCTTAAATTTAGTTAGCATTATACGCTAATTAACACATCAATTATATCTAAACCGTTCGTTTATAGTATTGCAATGCTGCGTCTGTATAATATGAGCAAGGCAAAATGGTAAAGAGTAAATATGGGTAGGTCATTTGCCGGTTGTATAAATGAAAAGGTGTGTACGCACTCGTATTCTTTTGCCCAACAACATCGAGGCGAGCACTAATCGAGGAGAGAATTTGCCTAAGCTTTAAAAACAAAAATACATAAAAAAAAATTTAAATAGTCTTTACATTGTACAGAGTTAGATTCAGACATCGTCAGGCTTAATCCAAATTATATTTGGATATCAAACAAACCAGTTCTGATATAATTTAAATTATTACTATGAGTAGTTCAAAAATTAATAAAATCTAGACATTAGGTTATTGGTATAAGGTTTATGCTTTTGTTTGTGTTTACTATTAACCTGCATGGTCCGTACGGCATAGTCAAAAAGTTTATTGGATTTCCTGGTGGAGTCAAAATCACAAACTTATATTTGTTTATTTAGCCAGATACAATTTCAACCAATAAGTTTAGAAATTGACTACAGAAAATTGAAAAAAGACTGCAACTTACAATGTTATCTCAGTGAGTAGTTACTTTAGGTGCGTTTTGGCAGTACTAACGAGAGCCAGGGTCATATATTTTTTAGGTGAATGTGTTATTATTACAGATAATGACATATATATAACATAAAAAAGAGATTATCGCAATCTTCAAATACCATAGACTACAGGATTGCTTGTTTGATCCGACCAAAAAGTCCCAAACCTAAAGGATATGTTACTATTACTAGTCACACATCCCAGAAACGAAAACAAACTCCATAGGGAGAGTTGCAAACATTTTTGCAGTCTATACATTTGTGAAAGGTGAAACGAGGGAGAGAGTACGTCCTTTGTTACTGAGTAAACAACTGATCACTAGAATTTATTAACAAGCTAGTAGAGCAGTTTATTATAAGTAATCTTCAGTTCATATCAACAGTTCTTGCGCGTCCCTTTATAATGCATTCATAAAGATAGTCAAATCAGACCCAGCTTTTTGATCCATATAACCGTTTATTCGTAAGACAGAAGTATAGTATTTTAAAGGCATTCGAAGGGTTGCAGCAGCATGAAAGGCAACACAATGTTAGGAAACAGTGCTCTTTGTTCTTTTATTCCAACCTCCACTATAAATGAAGACCCTGGATTTGTACTTATTTGAGTAGGGTGAGATAATTGGCTGCTTTACCCTTAGTTTGAGTTATTATGGACTTTTAACCGATACTGGCAGACGATATTATGTAGGCTGAAGCAGGAAGCAGAAAATTACCCTATAATTTACTCACTATAGTGTGAAAAATGTAATATTGGTTCCAGAAAATACGTCCCAGATAAATTAGCTATCTAACTAGACCTGTATAAGACTCAATGAGACAACAATATACCAAGTGAAGTGGGGCCATTCGCCCACCTGCTCTATGGCCGAAGGACCATTTAGTGCGTTGATGCCAATATCCCCTACATTAACGCAGAATGGTTATGCGCAACTCACATGTCAACGCCTCCCCTAGCCCTTGTAGAGTACCTTAGTCTGATAATAACAGTAAGATTGTGAGACCCTGAAATGGTCCGCCCCCCTAAGGGAAACACATCTCAGTGTTCTGACAGCGCTCTGTTTTATAGTACATCTCGTGGCTCTGACCATAATTATAGGTGTCCAAGGCTATATGGCCAAAAAGCTCGGGTACCCCAGAAAATTGAGCGCCAGCAACTGTTGAGACTGAAGACTAACCCCTAACCTCCATACATCTCATTGTTTCAAGTCCCCCAACCACCTGCCGTTTCCACCTTCCACAAATGTAAGAAATGTTGCCTTCACCTTTGTCCTCGTGACAGTACACCGTAACAATATCTTTAGGTTTGGGACCCTTGTGTCGGATCAAAAAAAACAAGCACCGAAGACATTTTTGCGAAAAGAGCGATTCTAATTTAGAAAATTACATCTGTAATCAACAATCACAATACAAAAATGCATTCGTTAGCCCTTGCAGCGCATAGTGACCCACTACATCTGATCAACAATCTGTAAAGTGCAGTCTCTTCTCATTCTGTACTACGCAATTCCAACCTTATTCGGTCTGAAAGGTATCTGCAATCAAACAAATAAAACGCCCTTCGGGCGCCACCAAGAATCTGCAAAGTCCAGCACGCAGTAAATCAAACAAACCAGAACCTACCCAATGATGCAGATTTTAATTTTTTGCACACACAAGAAAAAACACAGGCCATCTAAATCTAACATATCGCGCAGTGTCCAGTTTGTCCCATCACGTATCTTATTCGTATCTTTTTTTGCGTTCTGAGTTTAGGCATTTTTTCCAGCTTGTTCCGCACAAGGTGTCCGTTGCACCAGACATAACGAAAAGAATACGAGCCTACAATACAACAACAAAAGAGTGGACGCGCTGTCTCACCTTTTCCTTGCTCTATACAGACGCAGCATTGCAACTAGGGACGGGACGGGATATATGATGTTATTGCGTATTGCAATAATAGAGAATATTGTGGTGAATTGCTGTTACTAATTGTGAATATCCTCACATGGGTTGAGTTGAAAAAGCCGTCCAGCTCACCAGCATTCAGTCCTACATCAACATCTGATTTATTGTGTACAAGGCGACAATGTGGAGTCCACGTCTGCTCGGTTATTCTAAAGCCTGAAGCCTGTCACCGCGGCTGAAGGCTCGGCTTACACGTTTTATGCATGTGTGTATTCGAATATAGATTTCAAAATAAAGAATGGGAAGATGAGGTTTCTATCTACGATGCAAGAAACGTATGTTACGTACGAAATGATGTAAAGTAAAGTGATTCCAGTATATAAGTAAGTATATTTTGTACCATTACTTTGGTCAAGAAGATCAAAAGTGAGATGAAATGTTCATATTATACAACGCCTAAGTGCAACACATTCAGTGGAGGACATCTACTAACAACATTTAATTTCATGGTTGGGTCTGACAGGTGTTTAAGAGAGGAATTCTAGGGCTCCCAAGTGGTTTTCCTATCCTCCTCCGGTATGACAGTCCAGTTAGGGGAAGGCGTTCCCGCAGCGAGCCAGTTGAAGTCATCCACCTGGCTCCAGTTGTTCCGGTTCTTGTCCAGGCCAGACACAATGAAGTCCTCCTCCAGGGTGGGGTACGACCAGGTGAACGGGGCGAAGCTCACTCGCTGACAGTCCTCTATGATGGCCCGGCTGGTGACGTGCAGATACACCTGTGTGTCTGTGGTGTTGTGGGTCCGCAGCTGCTGACAGGGGAGGGCCAGGGTACTGTTTCTGCAGTGGTCAATGAATACTGAACTAGTCACGGGCCCGCACAGGATCTCACAGGTGTCGATGTGCTTCAGGTGCAGGGTGCTGGGGGAGCCGAGCAGACGGACCTTGCAGTTAGTCAGGTGGGTCAACAGCACGTCTCGTTTCTGGATCTCCTCAGCTGTCTTTATCAGACGCACACTGTCCATGTGGGAGAAGCTGCACTGCTCCGAGGCTGCAGCTCCATCAACCGTGGTGCCACCGGGCTCTGCAGGTGTGCCGGTGTCCGGGGCAGGTGGGGCAGGTGTGTCAGGCGCGGGGGCTTTATCTGATGCTTTGGCACGGGCCTTAAAGGCGAACTTCTTCTTGGGCAGAGCCTCGTCTCTGGTCTCAGCGAGGGAGGTCTGCAGCTTCTGGAGAGCCGCCTGCGCTTGTCTCAGGTCGTACTGCTTCAGAAACAACACGCTGTCGTTCAGAAACTTCTGCAGCTGGAGGATTTTGGCCGTCGCCTCTTCCAGCGTTTGGGTCAGCACCGCCCGGTCCGCTCCGGAGCAGCCGGACAGCAGCTCCTCGATGGCCGCCCGCTCCGCGTTAAAGGCGCTGGAGAAATAGTCTCCCTTCTCCTCCGCCACGGACTGGCTCTCTTTAGCTTCCTTCCTCCGCTCGACATCCTCTATCCTCGTCTGGTGTCGTCTCTGGAGTCGCTCTTGTATCTTGGCGGCGCCGTCCAACGCGGTTTCCAGACTCCCTTCAGTCGCAGCCTCCATGTTGTTGTTGCGGAAATGATATAGCGTTATATTTGTCTTCTTGTGCCGCAGTTAGAGAGCGCCTACCGCCCCCTACTGTACCGGAGGGCACACGGCTCGAAGTAATATACACAATCATTATAAATACATAGTGAAATCTAAACTATATATATGTTATAGTGACCTAACTTTAACCCACAATGTAAAATTATTACTCAAAGTGCACCTGGTAATTGTTGTTGTTGTGCCTGTTTAAAATTATGTATTTATTTTGTTTGTCGTTTACAATAAATGTAATCAGGAATTCATGTACACACACACGGTCAACTTTCTGTAAGAATCAATAAGAAATACAATTAAATGTAATAAAAATTGTAATTTAAGTTGTAGTTGTATGTATTTAAATAAATGATAAATATAATAATATAATAATAAATAAAATGGTTGTTTCCAGTACAGTTAATTGGGCGTGTTAAGCAACAGGGCATGTGTATAAATGTTTATATGGCCAGGCACTGGAATATATTCACAGGTGTTATAGGTAATAGTAAGCATAATGGTAATTTATACATATTGATCTATAGGATCTAAAGTGTTTTTAGTGTGTGGAAGCAAACATTTTGAACAGCCTATAAGCTGATGTCAGATATTTATATAGAAGTTTATAAAAAACAAGTAGACTACTATTTATATTTTGTTTATACGATAAGTGGACATGACACAACTTCTGTTTACTGTAACAGCATAGAAAGGGCAATCTTTGTTGGTATCATGATTTTATATTAAATATTATGTATAGCATCTATTTTGTGTTATGTGCTATTTATAGTTTTTAAAAAATATATATTTTCCTGGTTTTATGTATATCTGGACAAGTGTGTTATATGTGTTTCGGTTTATTGATTAAAACCAGATCTCCACAGATAAATTATCATTATATGCACAATATTTGTTAAAATCCTATTAGTTTACTTCACATTTTATATATATTTACTGTATAAATATATATAATATTATGATATTTATAGTTATATACAGTCTTTGGTGGTATTTCAAAGTAAATAAAGACACAAAGTGAAATTCTATAATAAATAATACATAATGTGAGTGGAATTTAAACCAAATCTTCCAACTACAACGACAAACTGAATACTGTATTAACCTAATGGACTTGGATTATAGAAACCGTGCACTGGCAGGTAACTAGGAAGCACTTTAATACACAGCAGTCATACCTGAGCTACGTCAAGGTGTGGCACACACATCAAAGGCCCGCCCTCTACCGTTGGTAATGATTAAGTCTAATAACATTTATCTGTAATTCATGAGGGCAGTGAAACACGCTATTATAATTCATATTAATATAAAAAAAAATACGTGTATATTAATAACTTGTAGTTTGTTTTTAGGCTTTATTTTCTATTCAAATTTCGAGTCGTGTGCTTCCATTGTGGACTGATGATTTGGGCTGCCTTGTTCTGTGCACTACCCCAACAACCCGTGCGGTGATGGCGAGGAAACCCCGTTGACAAGGCACTGCTTTTTCATGACGGTGAGTTTCCCTTTGAGTGTATTATAATTTTGTGATAAAAATTTCAAGGAAAAAACACACACAACCTCCTTCCTCCCTTCCTTCAGGGAGGGAAGAGAGTTTGAGCGGAGAGAAAAATCTATCCGAGACAGAACAGGGACAGTGAGAAAAATATATGAGTGGGAGAGGGAGAAGGAGGAGGAGGAGAAGGAGGGGGGGAGCAAATTAAAAGTTGCCAAATGGAGATATTGGGTTTCAAGAGGAGTGAGACAGGAGTAAAAGGGTTTGCCTCTTTTTGAGTCGTCTTTATGTTTTGCTAATCGGGATTAAAATGTATGGCCGGGGCAACGGTTCAGTCCCGTGGCATTTTCAACGAATTCCAACCGTCGTTTTTCAAAATAGGCGTCGTCGTCGACACCGCCGCGGCTAGCTAACCAGAACAGGCCGATGTTTTTGCCGTTAAAAAATGTCGCGGAGCGTGCCGTTACCGGGAGCTACCCGACCCAGGACACGGGTTGATACAGAATACCCCGATTGAAACGCGTCGGTTCGACATATCGAGACAAATGTGACGTTTTTTCATGCTGGCAGATGAGCCACATAGAGGACAAATGAAAGCCTCCCCAGCAGAGACAGAAAAGATCACGTCAGCGACGACCAGCCACGGGCTGGACGACGGGCGTTTTGTGCTGCTTGAATGCGATTATCATTCCGTCGATTCAGTCTATTTTTGGAAATAAAAACTTGCAAGCTGTACATTAGCTGGCTTACTAGGAGGAGAAAAAAAAAACACGCCACACCGAACTGGTGGTGGTGTGTGGGGGGGCACTAGCTTGGCTTGCGTCGAGACATGCATCCATGCTAGGGCGGATTTCGGAGGCTGAATTTGAGCTCGAAAATTATACAAAATGTTACAGCGTTTCGGGGACGTTGGCTTTATTTTAACACGTTTGATCAAAATCGCCTTTATATCTTCAAATCCTCTGCTTCTGAGACACTAAACGTACTCGCTTTTGGTCCAGCATAGGCACTTTAGCTCTGTCTTGTTCTTCTTTTCCCTTTTTTAAATGTAATGTTAACTAACGTTGTAGTTTCAGTTGAATTATGGAATGCTCAACTGCCGATATTTAAATGTTGGATTTAACGGTCGTGTTTGATGATTCTGTTGGATTACTGATAACTGATATTTTATTTATTTTACATATATAAACAGTCCACAACTGGATTTTTTTTTGGTGTGAAATAAAATGGCACTATGTTAATAGTTTGGTTTCCGTTTTGTTTGTTTGGAAAGGGTCGACATTTGCTTCTCCACATTTTTGTAACACTTTTGAAGGACAAAGGAGGCATGTGGTAGCCTATCCCCTTCTAACGAGAAAATGTAGCGTATTCGGTACGGATATGTTAAAAAAGAAACTACTAAATACCCTATGATTTAATTTGCTTTAGCAGTTTTTTGTGGTATTTTTTTTTAGTCAGTTTTTAAACACCCAAGTTTGTACAGCAGTCCTGTCGTTCTTTGTTCTCCCTGGACCAAAGATGGAGGCTGAACGTGGCTAAGTTGTAAAGACAGCCCATGTCATGGTAACAGCCATTTTGTAGCATTGCAGTTGAAACATTTTACCCAGCCTATGTTTACTCCATGACTTTAACACGGTACAAAATAACCTAAATTAAACACCATTTTGTTCAAATACTGGATTATAGTGACTAAAGGAATTTTGACACTCTCACACATGTATATCTACATATTCATAAGTACAACTATTACATTAAAATAGATAAAGTAACCTGTTAGATATCCAAACACTCATACCCCATTACTCTGCTGTATCAAATTAGTGCTGATGGACTTGTTCCTGTTCCCCTTTTTATTAATGGTGCACCAAGATAGCTGCATACTTGCTGTCTGGCTGGCTGACACAACATAAAGCCAAGACCTCTTTCCAATGTAGAAACTCAAAACAGCCATTCAAGTTATAAGTGGAGCAAGGGTGGAGTTATTTACACTCAAATGCCCGTTTACACTATACAGACTGGAAAGACAACCAATGCGGGACAGCAGAGCAGGGTAATGGGTGGGAGTTGGTGTGTCACAGACAAACATCTGTAGGAGGGGATGAAGGCCATCCTGCCCTTTACTTACATACAGATCTGTCCCCCCTTCTTCCTCTCCACCCCCCCATTTCACTCACACACACATACACACACCCATCGCTGTCTTTCTATCTCCGCTACCCCCACTCTCAAGCAGTCCCTCTATCTCACACTTATAATCTTGTAATCTTACTAAACACAGTTTCTCACCCTACAGCCCAGAAAACAAAGGGTGTTAAATGACTGAATCCATGCTTCCTGCAGGAAATCTGTGAGTGAGATGTGCTTACTACCAACATAACAATACATATTTTAAGCTTTATACAACTCAGTACACACCTACATCAGAATAAAACCAAAAGCACGGTTTATTGTCATGATAAATGAAGCTATTTGCCATTGATTTATACACATTAAAACACAAATGATCAACTCTTTACTCCATACTACACTTCTATGATCTTCTCGCCTTATTTCGTTCTGTCCCTAAATCACTCCATAATCTTTCAGGTGTCATGGATGATGAGGACGATCGCCGTCTTCTGGATATTTTAGGGTAAAAACCTCCGCACTGACATTTGTATTCACCAGGCAGTTCCACAATCTGTCCACACATATGTACATTTGTCTCTTTTTTTAAAGTATCGTTAGGCAATATGATGAGGGTTCCTGTTTGAAATCAAAGCCACGAGTGTCTGCAAACTTTGTCAAATTAGGGAAGTTAATAATCTAAAGGCCCCATTCACAAGAGATTTATTACGAAACGTTTTTGTGTCACTTCTACTCTGGATGAGTTAAATCACACATTAGTGAAAATAAATGTGTTATATTAGACCTGTTTTAAGGTTTGTTCTGTTCTCCTTTCAGAGATGTGGATGCATTGAATGATTATCTCCATGGCAGCAACAGCAAGTCTGTGAGTGACTCTTTCAGAATGTGTTCATTCTTCACTAAGTGTGTGTGTGTGTGAATAGTTACTTCAACTTGTTGCATAAAGGAACTGAGTCCATTCAGTCTTTGTTGAACCTTGTTTCTGCAGATTGAGGAGGATGATGTAACAAATGCAGCTTACGGCTCGGATGGATCCTTCTTTGCTAGTGACACGGTGAGTGTACTCTCAGGCTTTTAGGGGGATTTTGTCTCGAGAGAGGATCTATTCACTAGACTTAAAGGTCCAGTGTGTAACATTTAGGAGGATCTACTGGGAGAAAATGGAGTATGATATTCATTTGTTTGTTTTCTTTAGTGTATAATCACCTGAATGTAGGACTTGTTGTGTTTTTGTTACCTTAGAAACAGCTGTTTTTATCTACAGGACAAACCAAACTCTGGCTGTACATAGGGCCTTTCACATCATTTGCAAGTTCCTCATTCCCAGGTTGTCAAATACAGATGTGAGCAGTGTTCAGTTAGTTGCTGGTTCTTTAAAGAACCAAGAAAGATGAAATATCTGAATATCTGAATATCTGAACCCAGGTCGTCCTAATCAGGGGGAATACTCTAATGGATGTTATTTTGTGTGGAGATAAATAAAAAATATATTATAAAAAGTTCATAATAAAGTTCCCTTTTTTGTACTGATGGTAAAAGTAGATCTACAGTCATATGCAGTTCACATGATCTGAATGTTTCCCGTAGGCTGGCTCCAACACTGGCCTCAAGGATGGCTCCTCTTCAATGGGGGAGTTCGGCGAGGATTCAACAGGCGCAGACCTTCAGCTCTCCAGTAGCCTTTCATTTATCGAGGATGAATTGGGGCCAGAGACCTCCCCTGGAGGGGTGGATCTCGGGGGCGAGGACCAGCCCTTCGATATCCTGCAGAAGTCGCTCATGGAGGCCGATATCACGGAGCAGACGTTGGCCCAGGAGGCTTTACTGGACTCCCAGCCCGCTCCCACTCTAGTGCAGGCTCCCGTTCCCTTCCCCTCCCAGCTGGTCTCTGGGGGTTACGGAGGGGGAGTGGGCATGGTAACCACGGCGACAGCTGCTTTCCCCACGGGCCAGTTCCTGCAAGGGGTGCCCAACGGCTCCGCCCAGCACATCCAGGTGTTGGGTTCGTTTGGGACGGGTGGTGGCGTGATGACTCTGAGCAGCTTGGAGAGATCTCCTCAGATTGTGCTGAGGCCGGGGGCGCCTGTATCTACAGCGGGCACAGTAACACAGGGGCAGGTGTTTGCTCCTACACAAGGGCAGGTGGGCCAAGTTGGTTTGCCTTTCAAAAACATCCCCCTTCAAAACATCATCATCCAGAGAGGCCCGGGAGGGACCCAGACTCTTGTCAGACCTATCCAGCCTAAACCCCTTCAAGCTGGGGCTCAGACTGTCTACAGCCTTGGTCTTCAGCCCACTCCCACCACCATGGCTAATGTAGTTAACGCTAACACTGCTACTCCTGGGGGACAGTACACAGCCAACGGCTCCATAGTGGTGCAGCCGCCCCTGGAGCAACAACAAGCACAGGCCCAGACAAATATTCAACCTGGACAGTACTTGCTGCCCAGCTCTTTGGCACTCACTCCGGCCAGCGCCATCCACAATGGCCCCGCTGACCCCAACTCAAATGCCCTAATTACCAGTCAGAATGCGGTGCAGATTGTCGCGGGGCAGAACTTCACTGCACAAACAGGAGGCCAGCTAATTTTGAATCAGGGAGTAGTCGGTGGGAGTCAGGTCGGAGGGGCTGTAACTCAAACGTGGACCGGAGTTTCTTGCGCTAGCTCCGCTCCCGTGCAGACATCGTGCGCTCCTGGGCGGCTGACTCTGGTCGGCCCGGCGACGGCGGGGATCGGCGGTCAAAGCCAAGTGACGGCTGGCTCCGTTCAGCGCCTTCTAGTGACTCAGACTCAGAATTGCACTTCTCTGTCCCCTTTACCTTGTACTGTGACACAGGATCAGCAAGACTACAGACAGGTACGAGGCAGTTCATTTTCAGACTGTTTTGTTATTTCCTGACAACTTTTATCTGACTTTTAATTTTGGTCCTTCAGAATTCTTCATCACCTGCCCTCAAACAGGACAGACAGGTGCAGCTCAGCAGCATCCATGGTAACAAACGTTGATTAATGTTTTTGTCAGTGATGAATAAATTTAACTGCTCCACTTTGACCTAACGAGGTTTCTTTGTTGATCTCTCTTAGCCATGACAACCATGACTCAAGATTCAACGCTAAACTCTCAGGTATATCACTCATTCTGCAACTCTTTTTCAACGTTTTGCACTCATGTCAGCGTATATTTAAGGTGAATCATGCTGATAGGGGGTGATATCGGTGGTGTTATAACAACTTTGGTATGTATACTTTATCTTTCCAGGTCAGTGCTCAGAAGAGACCTGCCCTTCTGCCACTTACAAGAGGAGGAATGTGAGTTATTTCTTTAACTTACTGTACAATATTTAGATATTTTGTGTTGTCTCATGTTTGTATAGCTTGTCATTCAACCACTGAAGGAGCTTGTCTCTTTTTCATGTCATCTCTAAAGGATTTTACAGCAGCTGAGGAAGGATCATGCTGGAGTTCAGACCTCAGATCGGCGTAGATTCACTTCAATCGACGACGCACTGCAAAGACTCCTGCCATACCACGTGTTCCAGGGGACTCCACCCAGCCAGGATGAGTTCTCACAGGGTACGGCTTTGATTTTATTATCTTCAACCTAAATCTGCACAACAGGCAGGAAACTGCAGCCACAAAGAGCAGCACGTTTATGCTGAGAGTACATTGTGTTTGCAGAATTAAAGTACCTTGTAAAAATTGAGCTTTTGTGTGTTTTGTTTACAGTGGATGATGAATTTGAGGTAGTTGCAACTCAGGTGTTGAAGAGGACCCACGCCATGGTGAACAAATACAGACGGCTGCTACTGGTGGAAGCTGAGGTAGGTCCGCACGTGTGCATATGGCTGCATACATACATGTGTTTCATGTTATGACAGGCACAGGGCTAACAGGTTGCCTCTCCCTCCCCCCACCCCCGCAGCGTTCCAGTCCGTCATCAGAAATGGTTATGATTGACAGGACCTTCAACCAAGAGGAGCGCAGCAACCTGACACAAGACAAACGCATGGTACTAGTGGATCCAGGTAAAACAAATAAAAAAGGATTACAGCCATTTGGAGCAAATTATGTTCTCACCGGTCTTATTTAACTCCTCTTTGTTTTATAGACAGCTTCTTGGAAGACTTCTGCTGTGGGATGAAATCCAAACTTTTCCAAGATCCCCCCCCCTCTCAGTCGTTGTCCATCTGTAGTTGGAATGAGTCAGACAGAGGCTCCTCTGAGCCACCGTACAGGACAGACTCCCAGCCCGGGTATGGAGACCCGGGAGGGGGTGGGGCCGTAGGTACGGGGGCAGCAGATAAGCTCCACCCTCCACACTTAGAAAACAAGAGCGTCCTGGAACTGAAGAAATCCCAGCAACACTATGGGCCCAGCAGCGGCAGCAACAACAGCCTCACCGCTGCCAACAGTTATCCCCAAGGTAACCCTTCACCTTTTGCAGCAACGGCAGGAGGACAGACGCACTACCAGGTGTCTCACCACCTGTCCTCCCACCCAATCCAGCCCCAGTACCCTCCTCAGCTCACCTCACCCCCTCATCCCGACACAGACTCTGCTCTGGAGGCGGCAGTCAACAGCATCTTGGAATGTTAAGACTGATCATCCCTAATGTATGGTTTCAAATTCTTTTGTGTGTGTGTGTGTGTTTCTTTTTGTCCAACTCTCCTGTTGTAATATTTGTGGTGTTTCGCCCACAACCCTGTGTGAAGAGAGGTTTACTCTTCTTTCAGGTCTTGTTATCTTTGTAATACCATCTCCGGCCATGTAGCATGTATTTAGTTCTTTTCGGTTCATTTTGGGGGGTTTTTGAGGCATGACGTAGGAGTCAGGGACTCCGTCAGGGTGCCGGGTGAAAACAGGTACCTGAAATTACCTATAAAGATCCGGGAATGTGTGCAATGGACTAACAGATGGAGAATGTTGTTGTTTTGTTTATTTTAACCTTATTTTAAAAAAAAGGGTATGGTCTGTGACTTCAGTAGCTTGAATGTAAGAGTGTCCCTCTCTTCTCACTCACACACACACACACACACACACACCATTAATATTTTGTGCCAGTTGATTACCCCCCACTACCTATGCTGAAAAACAGGGATGAGGAGGAGGGACAAAATGACGACTCTGTGCCTAATTGTAGGTTTTTATTTTGAAGTGTTTACATGAAGAAGCTCTATTCAAAAAATATCCATTCACTCGGTTCCTTCTCGCATTACAAACGTGCACAAACGCACACACACAAACACGCTTTAGTACAATGTGTTTAGATTCATGGTTCAGAGGTGTAGATTTCCTTTAAGGTAAGCTCAGTAGAGATACATTCACATAGACAAATTGCACTAAACGTACTGTTGCTTATTTCAGGAACTATATGAATATGAGGCTCTCGTTGATATACAGTGTACGCTAGGCTAAACCGAATGTGAACATTTGGAACTGAACCAAAATCTATTTGCCTGCTTTCAGCTGCCTGCAACAAGGATAACCTCTTTTAATCACACTAGAAACCAGTCAAACTAGTCACATAGTCATATTTAGTAGTGTAACTGTACTCAGCAATGCTTTCTTTCTTGTGCTTAAGTCACATTTTCTTTGGCATTTTTCTTTTGTACCTTAAAGGTATGCAAGCCCCGACACAGGACGAATCTCGATCTCAACCACTTTTATCATTTCACAGTTTGTGTCAGGGGAGCTCAGTCCTCAGATTGAGGAAGATATGTTACAATATGTTTTATTTTTTTAATTTAGATTTTTATTTCCTCATTTTTAGAAATGACATTAAAAAAAGATGACTGTTTTTGTTTGTTGTGATGTGTTCCCCAGCTCTGTGAACATGACGATACCGTCATTAGTTTAAATGACCCTCGAGGGTCGTTGATTGTACGTATATTTGTTTGCCTTCTGCATACAGTATAATGATATATTGATCATATCTATCTATGCTTTACAACCTTGACATGTTTATCAGTGTGTGTGTGTGTGTGTGTGTTGCATACACACACACTGGTCTATGGCTGTGTTTTAATGTAGTTTGGTTGTTTGATTGCCATACTCTTGACTTTATTCCCAAGTGTTAGTTCAGTCCCGCAGGATGTTTTCTCACTTTGCAGCGTTTCATTTCAAGCATTTCTCACATTTCCTGTCTTTTTTTCCCTCTCAGCAGCGCAACCAAAATTCATAATAGGAGAGAGTGTGGTCTTGTCCAGAATCACTGTCAGATCTTTTTGTCTTTGTGCTGGTGATTTAAACAGCTCTGTGGCTTTAGTGTTTCCCCTGAAGCTGTGCCTCTAAAATGACTAGGGGCTCCCGCTGTGTCCTAGTTTTGTTGAGTTTTCCTTTAGTTTCTAGAGCAGAAACTTACCTTACTGTGACGTGTTTCATTATGATAAAGAATTAATCCTAAATATCCACCATGTATTTCTGTTTTTGGAATGACTTTTTTGCAGATTAACCAACAGATATCTGCACTAAACAAGGAAGGGCGATTGCCAACCCGAACATAGGACCAAAGCTTAGGTTAAACGTGGTAAACGCTCTTCGAGTTGATTCTGGATAGCGTCACCTTTCTTCTATTAACGTGTCTGTGAAATATGCTTGCCAATGGGCTACAGGAGCAGACCGAAGGCCTTTTACATGGGGTGATAGATTTTGTGTTTGAGTGCCAGTGGCCATCGCAGCCCGCCTGTATCTCTGCCTATAGACCTCTGATATCTACCAGTGCACACCAGTGAGAAAAACTGGGCTCTCTGCTTTGAAAAGCTAATCTCTAATGACATGTATGGGGTCACGTGAGATTTATTTGCTCCTTCAAGCAGTTCCTGCAAGACTTTGTGCCTCTATAGCACTTATATCCACAAGAAAAGCTAGTTTTAGACTCGCACAAAAGAAGTAGGGATGTGTCCAGTGTTGGTGAAACGTGTTATCTCGATGCATATCAGTGTCTGAGAGCCTGGTAGGAACATACTGTGCTTTTTCTCCCCTGTTTTCAGTGCAGAGATGTGGTTTTATTTCTGCCTCCATTTCACTGTTATTTTTTTTGTCTCACTTGATTTGTATAGTTTGTTGTTTTGTATAAAAATGAAAAGTGAAACACAAAATATTTATAATTTTTGTATGGAGAAAAAAAAAAAGAATGTAAAACAAACAAAAAAAAGTGGAATGGAAATTATTTTTTATTGTGTTGGCTAAGAAGCGGCGTCAGGAAAAAAAAACAAAACATTACAAAACATACTGTCATTTCTTCATATGTAGCTAATGTGTGTTCACTACAGCAGCGAGGAGAGTCAACAATAAATTCATTTTGAATACAATAACAAACTGGTCCAGTCCAGCTGAGAACCTCCTTCAGCGTCCCTCCATTACTATTCTGAGAGTGTTCACAAACTGGCACTGACGGACTAAGCATGCATAATAACATCATGTGACGGGGGGGGGGGGGGGAAGCGTTTTGCAAAAGAAAAAACATGATTTGCGACCCTCTGCTACACGTATACGAGCTTTACATACTAATATCAGGATAGTTTTGAATTTCATGTTTCTGGGCTGCCACAGTAAGATTTTATCAAGTTAAAAATCTGTTGATTCCCTTTAATCCTCTCATGGAGCCCCAGCACCAATGCCTCTGCACAAAGGAGCTAAGAAAACTCTGCATAGCAAACATTTGACTGCCCAGCCCCGTTGGTTTTGGTAACACAACTCAACAATGACACCTAGTGGAGCCCTTGAGACACACAGTGGCCCAATAAAGAGTAATTATTAGTAGTTCTCTTGTGAGCATTTTTCATTCCTAAAAAAAAATAAGATACTAACAGACCTAATAACATAAACATAGATAAGTAAATAAATAATCTGAAATAAAACAAGGTCATTACAGTGCAGTATTTCATTTTAGATGTCCTATACAAGTGCAAATCAGTCAAGAATGAAGCTACTGGTTTCAGAATCACAACTCTTCCAGTTGTTAAAGGCATAGTTCAACATTTCAGGATATTGGCTTATTTTTTTCTGGCACCTTATATATGCCAGAAATATATATATTAAATGAAATAATTGAAACCGTGCTCTTATCTCTCCACTAAATACGAGGCAATATCCAGCAGCTGGTTAGCTCAGCCAGAACTGGTAACAAAAGCGACCTACCGGCACCTTTAAAGTTAACTTATTAACTGTTTATTTTAAGTTGAATTAACATTTTTAACATTTCTTCATGGGGCTAACCCAACCAGCAACTTCTGCTGGTTGTCGGGCAACTACTCAAAGCCAAAACATACTCCTTATATTTTGTTTGTTTAATTAACATTTTTAACATTTTTTGGGGCTAACACAACCAGCAACTTCCTGGACTTTCACATAAGCCAAGATATTCTCCTTGGCACCATACAACACCAGTAAAATGGCAAATTGATGTTTTTTACACCTCGATTTTTGTACGGATTAAACAAACAAGATATAAGGTGTTAATTAGTGCTTTAGGTGCCGGTAGGTGGGTTTTGTTAACATTTGACACAGCCAGTATAGCTGTTTCCATGTTTTTAGTCTTCATGCTATGCTAACTAAGCAAAGCAGCTTAATATTTATGAGATTTGTCTTGATCGCCGCATTTCCAAAATATTGACCTTTTTCTTTTGAACTGTTGACAAGGAGACTGCACATATTGACCAGAAACCAGTTTCTCAGACAAACCTCCAGTGGAAATATTTGGATCTGGATTCATTATATATTATTAACAGAATAAATACTTAAGAGTCCCGAACCCCTCCCTCTGTCACAGCTGCTGTTTCCTCATACAGAGTCTCGCTTGTCCAAACATCTTCCCTCTGTCTTAGTGGTACCTCCTCCAGCGATCACGCTCTGGAAGACACAGAAAACCAGTCATCTCCAAATCTATGTAGCCCTTTACATCAAGCAACACTGAGAGAAATCCACACACTTACTTATGTGAGGGTAACTCCAGATGTAGCTGAGCACGCAGTATCCTGCTAACAACATGCTCAGCCCACCTACACCGCCTTTCTTCACATCAATATACTTCTTGTAATACCACTGCCAGCCTGATGGAAGCAGAGAGGAGGAGGGTGGGAAATGTATGTTAAACTTCATACATAACACTTATAAGGAATAATAAAGGAATATTTAAACGTTTTGGAAATTAGATGAGAGAAGAGAAGATTTGTTAAATCTGCACAAGAACCAAAGCAGCAGCAAAACAACACGTTGTGGTTTTACAGGGAGTTGTGTGTCAGACTATTTCTTGCCTGAGAGCATTGACTTCCTGGACGATTAGCTAGAATTTTGCCATCATGAAGCTCACAAACTGTCATTATACAAACTATATGTAACGTGAATATATGTGTGGGTTTTCGAGGTGCTGGCAGGTGGATTCCCCCCTTAGCTGTTTCCCCTGTCTTTATGCCAAGCTAATTGGCTGCTGGCTATGTAAATGTCATGTTTAAAAGCATACAATCACGCGCACATATTTTTTATACAACATATATATGTATTGGAGTGAGATGTGTGTGACATTCACCTCCTTGCACCATGCTCACTACATCTCTTGGACGGCTCGGAGCTTTGTAGGCCAACCACTTGGGAAACTCCCTCAGTCTCACCTGTCCGAGACTTCGCTGTGTCAGAGCAACTAAAATGATGACACCCATGAAGAATCAATGCACTAACACACACAGATACACACTCAAAACACATCCTCCAATACCATACCTTAGATTCCGTATCAACACCCGTTTTCAGTACCTCACTTTGAGGAACACAAACATGTATTTCTATGAAACCCTTTTTTTAAATTTAACAAAAGGGGCCATAAGTTCTTAAGAGGTTTTCTAAACCATTTTTGCTGAAATAAAGTGGTCTAAAGTTGGCAACATTACCCTTTAAATCAGAAACTGATATTAAATAATACGTAAACAAGGTTTTGAGGTTCAATACCCGACATTTTACTGTCAAATACTGACCTTCAGTCCCATTATCAGCAGTATTTGGTTTTCTGACCCCGAGCTGCAACTTCTCCACTGTCAACCCATTATCAGCTCTCAATGTCTCCACCATCGTCGGCAGAGTTTGTGGTGCACGAGGGGAAAGACGGGGGCTTGCAATCTGGGCGAGTGGTGGTGATACTGTGGGGAGTCCTGTCACGTGGTGGCCCAGCTTCAGCCCCTCTTTCATGCTGGCTGTATGTGGAAGGGACTTGGCTTGGCTCACCTGAGCTGATAGGTGGCCAGAAAGGAGTGGAGCTGTAAGGGAGGTTAGTTCAGGCTGAGGGGAATCATCATGTTGCAGGGAGATTAAAGGTATTTTTCTGGACTTTGAACTTTTTCTCTTAACAGATTGTAGCTCTTTATGTTGTGAACTGGTGCTGGGAGGCTGGTCTGACACAGATTTGCAGCTATCAACATCTTCTCGAGTCCCCCGTTGGGAAGTGGAAAGCTGGACTGAGAACTTGTACGCAGGTCTGATTGGTTTGCGGTTAGATCATCCGCGTTTGATCTGGCTCAGGTGCTCGGCTGCTGAACCGACTGGATGGTGCTTACTGGTCTAACGTCCGCTTTCACCATCACCTTGAGAGTAATCCTGGCCTGGGACCATTCCTGATTTTAAGAGGCATCTTATTCACATTCAAATCCACAATCTCCCCCTCGTTGTCCACCCAGAGGTCGTCTCTTAAACACGGTTCTGCACTACTTTCATTTGCTGGAGGTGGAGGAGAACTAGAGGTATCTTTGGTTTTGGTTTTGGAAAGGGACTGTGCAGCCTTCTTCGTTTTTGACGCCTTCGTTTTAGAGGCACTTTGGTCTTTGTCGGGATGAGTTCTGGTCTCTGTCTGCGCTGTGGTTCTGGAGCTTAGAAGATCTTCCACAAATGGAGCTGAACCTGAAGGCAGGTCCACTGAGGGAGGTTTGGTTTCCTCCAGTGATCCATTAGAAACCTGTTTGGACTTTGCAGCTTCTATCAAAGCACGGAGACTCTTCCTTTTGGGCACAGAAGCTGTGGGAGACAGCGGTGGGGTGTGGATGAGGGACACGGTGGTAGAGGAGGGCACGTTGGCTGTCTTGATTTGTTCCGACAGCTTCTGTTTCTTCTTTGTTGATGACGGAAGTGACTCAGAGCTCAGGGACAATGCTTCAGACATCTTTTTACTCTTCTTTGACTGTGCACCTGCAGTCACGGACAGAGTCTGTGTGGACACTTCCCACTTCGCTGATCGTTCGGTCGAGGCTGTGGCAGGCTGAGAGGATGACGTCTGATTCACCTTGACGTCATGTTTGGTTCGAGTTCTCCAGCTCGCTGCCGCCTTGCAATGATGCAGGTGAGTTTTGAGCCTTTTGTAACTTTTCCCGCAGAACGTGCACACCTCTGTGGGGAAAGACAGCGACAGAGAAGTGGTCCTGTGTGGTTAAAACATACGCAGTGTGGCACTAGCACCTCTACTTTGTGTGTATATGTATTGGGATGTCACTTATATTAACTACATTATCAGTTCATCTGCTGATGATTTTCTTGATTACTCAGTTGTTTTTTTTGGTTGGATGTATTTAAATTCTCTGTATTGTCTGACCAACAGTCTACAATTCAAAGATATTCAGTTTATTATCACACATATGGCAAAGAAAGGCATAAAAATTGCACTTTTGAGAAGCTGGAAAACTAGAAAATGTAATAAGAAAATGATCTAAATTGTGAAAATAGTTGCTCAGATTTCTGTTGATCGACTACTGCCTTTAGCTTTAAACACATAGACCCTGTTGATGCAGTTTAATACAACTAAATATCAACCAATATCTGATTAAAAGACACATAGATAGTATTACTCATTGATGCAAATGTTGTCACTGGACTAAAAGTGTCAGTCCCAGTGCAAAAATAAAAACACAAACACATAATGCTGGTTGAGATCAGGTCACGTGGGGTTTCTGTTTTGTGAATGATAAACAATAAAGTGACACTTACCATAGCTCATGTCTGCGCGCGTCTGTAAAACAGCCAATCAGGGTGCTGCATGTCCCCAAGGTTAAAGCGGCGTCAACATTAATGTTACATGACACGAATCATCACTTCAGTACACAGTGGCGTCACTTTTATAAAACATGTTGCAGTCAGACACGTGTTCGCAGTCAGGGTCGTTTCTGTTAGTGTGCAGAGAAAAGACCCCGTTCGGGTAGCGCCTCAGGAGCCTGAGTAAAATCACCTGTAGCTTTGGCTCGCTCACTTGTTGCTTTATCATTTAGCGGGAGATTTCTTTTGAAACTGGACTCCTACTGGGTGTATTATAACGGGGATGTGTGATACAGTTAATGTGAGAGCTGTAGGATCACGCAGAGATCTGTTCAGTGGGTGTGGCGCGTTGACTTCCTGCTCTGCGTCGTGAATTGAGATGATTCACCCCTGCTTACTTCCGCCTTTGTGTAAACCCCCGAACAAACCGTTTAATCTTCGGATGTGGTCTGTCAACCTTCCCGCTAAACTCTTGGATATTTCTGTAAAGAAGGGTGTTTTATTTGTTCCACATGAGCGTTTAACGATAACAGCATCCAGAAAAACACTTTTAATAAACGAGAAAGCTTCGTTGAGCGGGTGAAACTGTTTCTTGAGGAGGATATCGCTCCCTGTGTTTGCCACAGTTTATGGCCTTCCTCAGCAGATGGACTCGCTCAGTTGTCATAATGTTTTACAATCAAGTAGTATTTGTGTAAAGTAGGCCACGAACCATGTTTAACTTTAAAACAGACAAAGATTTCAGAGGGAACGTGGTTAAAAACAGGCACCTCACACACGTTTGTATTTTTAAGTGACATTAAATATATATTTTGGGGGGTTTTGGTTTAGGATTATATGTGCCTAATAACATGTATAATAATAAAAAAAGAGCCTGCTTTCATTAGAAAAGTGTATTTTATTGATAGGGTTAGAGTGGCATGAGACTTGGCACAGGAATTAATTTCAAATAAAGGTGATGAAAGAAATTAAACAGATATACATCTACAGCAAAAAGGTCATCTTCATTGGAAAAAGCAGTGATTTTAAACACATTCAGAATGGGAAAGAAAAAAAAAAAATACACCATTTCTACAACCATTTACATATATGGAGATAAACCTGAATATTATTTACATAGCAACAGATTACAGTATTTACAAAAGCCAAAGGACTGGAAGCAAACTGAAGCTCACAGGAGCTTTAATTTCGGAGAAGAACTGCAGACTGTCCGTGTGAACAGTCCCGAGAAAGCACGTGGGGTGATCGGGCAGACGAACACAGATTTTAAGAGTGCCTGGAAGTCGTCCTCTAATAACGATTGGCCCCTACCGAATACGGTTGCTGACAAAAGCTGACAACTCCTTATCTTTTTATTTCCATCCACATTTTTTCCTACAAAATTCATAATGTATTTTTTTTTTAAAAAAAGGGGAACTCCTAAACGGCACAAGATTGCGTTTTCAGAGACGCCTGGAGTCAGTGCCAACACAGATATACAGGTTACAATCTCACCATAACGACGCCGGTTACAGTTTATTCAGACAATCTGGAGCAAATCTGTACATCTATTAACAGACATTCATCATTCAGGCAAACAGGGGAGGTCTGTCCCTTTACAAGGCATCTAATCAGAGATGAGAACAAAGAGAGAGAGCGAGAGAGAGAGAGAGTTGGGAGTCTGGGTTAAAGTTCAGGGGTCAAAGTCAGGAGGATACAGTACCAAACACCACCTAGCTACCTGTACTGAGGCCTGACTGAGTCTCACCGCTCTGCCAACCAGATGAAGATTAGTTTATTCAGTTAGTTCACTAACAATGACATCAACATTTAATGCCGGTTTTGATTCAACCCTGAGAGAACAGTGGACTGCATGTTCACTTAATGTGCCACTGAAGGTAATTTTGCCCTCTAAACAACCAAAAAAAAAAATCTAAAATCTAAGACCGACTGTAATTAGAGACACACAGGCACAAATGCAGGATTTAAACAGTGATTAGGTCTCCTTAAGACATTATACGGAAAGGCATTGTAGGTTCAGTCTCGCCCTGTTCGAGCATTTCTCCCCACAGACAAGGTGCCAGTGCTGGAACCGATTTTTCAGCATCCAATTATTAACCATTCTGAGCACTTTCACAATCAATAAACTGGTCCTTGTCCCGGCGAAATTGGCTCTGTGCCGGTACTTTTCGATCTGCTCAAACCAAGAAAAAAGTGGTAGGTGGGAGGGGAAGAGGGGAGGAGCGGTGCTGCAATATGAGAGAGAAGAAGACGACAATGCAATCTCCAGATGATCAGCAAGTCAAACCCCCCTTTTTGTATAAACTACAACACTCACAAAGCAGCACTGGAGAGAGCAACAGGAATAATGGAGTGATGTGGGATTAAATTAATTCAGTGCTTGGATTCAGACGGGCGCAGATGATCTTTGGCGATGACCGTCGAACTCTGTTATTTGTTCACCACGTCTGTTTTTGGTGCGTCGCGACTTGTTGCGTATCTGGTTTAGAAACCAAATGCCTGGTTTTTGTAAAGAGAATAAGATAAAACAATGTTTTGCTGGTTTCCACAGCCGGGCACCGACACCTTGTGAGTTGAAAAGCCCCCCCCCGCCCCCCCCGAGAGTCTTGTGCTGTACGGCAGAGCTCAGGCCAGAGGAGAGTCTCAAGATGAAGCAGCAAAGATGTTATCGAACATCCGACCCGCCTTCTCGTCTTTCTTTATAACCACAGACGGTCTGTCCTACTGACTCGTTCCCCTACCGAACCCCGAACTAACAAGAAGGCCAACTCTTCAAAAGAGGAGAGTAAAAACTAATATAAAAACGGCTAAAGAAGAATGCTGTCATTTATCGGATTCTTCTGAGGCTGGTCTCTCCCAAGTCCTCGTCGGGAGCGAGGGGGTGGTTTTGTCCCCATTCAGGTCCTCTACTTTCACAGGTTGACAGGGGTCATTGGAGCATGAGCTGTTTGAGGTTGTCGTGGAGGATGGTGTCCTTGACGTCCCGGAACACCAGCCTGATGTTCTCCGTGTTGATGGCCGTGGTGAAGTGGTGGTACAGGGGCTTCTGGGTGCCGTCGCGTCTCTTGGCTCGGAAGCACTCCACCATGAACGCCTGGACGTCGGCCAGGTTGTGCTCCTGCCCGGTGTATTCAGGAAAGTAGTCTTTAAGCGGAACGCTCCTCACCTTCTCCTCCAGCAGGTCCGTCTTGTTGAGGAAGAGGATGATGGAGACGTTGACGAAGACGCGGTTGTTGACGATGGTCTCGAAGATGTTGAGCGATTCGCGCAGCCGGTTGGTTTGCCTGTCCTCCATCAGCACCTGTTGAGAGACGGTGGAGGGATTGAGTACAGGTGCCGGATGTCACTGGAGTTGTAATAAAAGTAAACACGGCTGCATTTATGGAGCAAACGGTGCCGCTTGTGGTCCGAAAGCTTTTTAATTCTGCAACTAAGTTCTGACTGGTAAGCTTTGGCAGGGGGTCAACTGTCTGTTCGCTCTTCATGCAGAGGCTCCCGTGTCATTTACATTCCCTGTTTGGAAGCGCTACGGTTCCCTATTGTGGTTTAGAGTTACAGCGACAGGGGACAAAGAGTGGTGGATTGGGGCGGAAACAATGTGCCAACACAGTTCAACTCAAGTTCGGACCGGGAAGCAGGTTTCTCTCACCAAAAAAAAGTCCCGGCAGCCTCCGACTGCAGATAGACAGAGTACCAAAACAATAAAGAAACAATGAAGAAGTGTTTATCGGTGTGTGGGGATTTCTTAAGGTGCGATACATCGGCTGGGTCGATATCATTACAGGTGTATCAGTGATACACGACACAATGCAGCACAGAAACGTTAAAGATATGTTTGAGGTAATTTAGGATCAGTGTGGTTATTAAATATCCTGCCAACCAGAGTTTTGGAAAAAAAACAAAAACGTCCCGCTCCTGGTCATAATGACGTATTAACCTAATTTAAAGAATCCTATTAAAAATGTTTTGTTACTTAGAAAATGTACATTATATCTTATTTGTATATTACCCTCGTACATCTAGTATGAGTCAACAATGTTATCCTGTTTGAGTGTCTGGTGTTTTACGTGCTTTACCAGCCCGATGTGGTTAACTGTGTCTGATTTTGTGCACAATGTGTCATTTGTGGCAATCTACACACGACGTGAAATAAAACCACAGCAACTCTGCAGAATAAGAGAGAGCATACAGACGCAGCAATGACGACTTATCAAAAGGTCACCAAGCAGATGAACGTGCCACCGATCGGCCTGACACAAGCGTTCCCACCTGGTCGTATTCAGAGGAGGAGACGAGGAAGAGGATGGAGGTCACCGAGTCGAAACACTCGAACCAGCGCCTCCGCTCCGACCGCTGCCCGCCCACGTCCACCATCTTGAAGGGAACGCTCTTGATCTCGAAGTCGTACTCGTGGATGCCCTTGGTGGGTTTGCGGGCCAGCAGGATGTCCTGTTGAGTGGGAAGGTAACCCTGGAGGAGAAGAGCGAAAGACACAACGAGTGAACATCAGCTTGTATACAGGAGGGCAGAAACTGAACCGCTGGAAGGAGAGAGAGATTGTTTAGCTATAAGCCTGCTGATCACTTTAACTCCTCAGGTAATCGTTAACTGTGTTTATACTATAAAAGGTGGATATTGAATTAGGCAAGGTTTAAAGAAAGTGGTTAAAAAGGAAAGAAACACACTTTCATCTTTGGAAAGAAACGGCCTCCAGCGTTCACGGCCCACTACACATCTCTCTCTTTGATTATACCTGCAGAACGTCTCCCTACAGCAATCAGATATAAAATCTGACATTACTGCCTTCAGCTGGGAGGAGGAAATATTTCAAACTACCAAACAAACTGATATCGCTGCTTTTTAAAGACTTTTCAAGACCTGCAAACACTCAAAACTTCCCACAGCAACAGGAGCTAGAAAACCCAGCTTTATCTCTGACAAGCAACCATCTTAGTTCAGCTCGTCGGCTCAACCTTAAATTGTCTAGACATGTTGCAATATTAACTCCAACATGCACAGGTCTGATTATAACAATCGGTGCAGGCAGAAACAACTTACCGGATCGCCGAGCTTATCCAGATTATCCAAGAAATACTTCACTGACTCACCCTGCGACAGGACAGAAGAGGGATTTCTGTTAATTCTACACAATTTATTCAGATTCAGACATTTTAAATCATACACAGTACAGTGTGGGTGCAAGACACATTCATGAACTGCTACTGTGGCTTTCAGCAGAATGCGTCCGTTGCTCTCTCTCTATAGTTGCCACACACACACACACAAAGGTAATCTGCTTGTTTTCTCTTCCAAAAGTGTGTGTCCGCCCCGAGAGCTGAGAGTAGCTGAAGCAGGATGCAAAGTATTTGGTAGTGCAGGAGACACGTGTTCGTAAGTGTGCCTTTGATGTATACAGAAATGTGGCTGGCTCTCTCTCTGTGTGTGTGTGTGGTTTAACTCTTACCCTAGAAATTCCCCAGAGCGCGATGGTTTTTGATATTTGTATATGTATCTAGTGTTTTTATAAACAACCAAGCTTGTGGTGCAGGCAGGCATTAAAATATTGTTACAGCTACACAAAACTAGTATGCCCAAGGTTTTTGATGAGATGTTGGTAGTCCACACACTTTTGGTATGATAGGTTAACCATTGTGTCAAAATGAAGGGAGGGGGAACTTGGGCTAAGACTGAAGAGAGAGGGTGATGTAGGAAAACATGAGAGAGGGAGCTATCTGGTCCTCTTGAGACACAATAGTGTATATCAAAACCATCTTAAACATATTTGACCTGTATGTCAGTTGTCCAGCGACAAATGGTCCAAACGAACACCGATGGCATTTGGAAGGGTACATGGCTATTGTTAATTATGCAGAAAGAAAACTGGTTATGTGTTGACTGACACATGCAGTGAGTGATACTAAGATTTTTCCTTTGAATTCGGGGATGGTTATAAACCATGTGAGCGCTTTTGCAAGCTGAAAGGGCTATCTGTGTGTATAGGCTCATTCTAATCTTGTCAACGGTATAACTTGTATATTGCACTCCGTCCTTTGTTCGGCACCTTCCCAAAACTGGCGGTTTGCAAAAATGGAGGATTTACTATTGTAAGAGAATGCTATAGTCGTCTCTGGTTGTCGAGAAATGATGCCAAAACCAACAAGCTGAGGAGGGGAAACCAAACAAGGCCAAAGAAGGAGGATATCAGATATGGTTAGAGGCAGAAATGGGTAAAGGTTTCAGACGG
>NW_023339651.1:5769866-5776234 GCF_004916995.1 Morone saxatilis | reverse complement strand
AGTTTAGCATTAGTTTTAAACTAATTATTGGCATGTTCATAAATATTTTGGGTTCCCTGCTGGAAACTGGCCACATTTGCTTGTGTTTTATTTATTTTTACCTTTTTTTTTCTAAATAGGGTCAATCAATAAAGAAAACAATCTTTGGTTGCAGCCGCAAAGTCAAGCCCACTAACACCACATTTACCTTGGATTATCGACTGGGTAAACATACAAGCCAGTAAAACCAAAGAGACAAAGCAAATATGACAATGAACCGGAGGTGCTACACACATACAAATGTGTCTGTCAGTATTGTCTGCTGCCTGTCTCATGTATGGATCAAAGTGCTCATTGTGGAGGCAATCGCCTGCCTGCGAGGAAAAGAACAAAAGTCAGTCCGTTGTAATCTTCACTCCTTTCGTTCTGCAGAATGAAAGCACACGTTTTTTTTCAGTAATGTTGACTGGAATCGTGTTGACATGAATAAGCGTGTGTGCTGAGAGGAGAAAGTAGAGAGTAATGCTGAGTGTGAGAGAGAGAGAGAGAGAGGGAGAGAGGGAGAGAGAAATGTCTGATTGCCTCTCACTTTTTTTCCCTCTCTTCATGGCTTACTTCTGACAGTAATTTCGTGGAGGAGAGACAAACAATTTCGCTTTGCTCTCCTCCCCTCTTTCACTCACATTGTCGGACGGGTGTTTCATATTTTTAAAGAGTGCTGTCTTTCGCAGGTTACCATCACTCCTAATAAAAGCTGTTTTCTTCTTTCTCCTCACTATGCAGCTTGGTCAGGTGACAGGCCTTTTAACACAGTGCTATAAATACAGACGAGTGTTAAAATAGAGTGTTTGAGATGTGAGACATGTGACTGAGGCGTCTATATCTGTATTGGATGTGTGTAGTAGATACAGTGATACCTCTGATGAATGGAAACAGACAATAGCGGACAGATGTTTCAAAGGATAGTATCTCTTTCAGCAGCTGGAGAGTGTGTAAACCAGCCAACATATGTTCTCCGGCCAGCAGCCGATCAGAGCCACAGATTAACTCTGATTGATTCAGCGAGAAACAAAATTATGTTTACTTGGAAAAGCTTGCTGACTGACAGGCAAATAATTAATTCTACAATTTTGAATGTTGTCAAGGAAGATTTATGGTATACATGTCTTGTGAGATGTGGATTTGTTGAGAACCAATACTGGTTGTCTGAGATTGTCACGGATCCACTGTATGTATGTGCAGCACACATTGCATAGTATTAATATCTGAGGTTGTCACATGTAGCAATGAAACAGTTAGTTGAACAACAGATAATTAATTAGTTTGATGAGCAATAATCTTTTAAAACAAAATACCATGCAACGACATTTGCAGGTTCCAACTTCTCAAATGTGATGATTTCCTGCTTTTCAATGTAAATTTAAAAATATTTTTAGTTTTGGATTGTTGGATAGACAAAAGAGACAATTTGATGTCTCAAAAAGATGTCACCTTGGGATCTTGGAAATTACGATTTTGCCATTTTTCATTATTTTATGACATTTCAAGAATGTCTTTGCAACAGTCTTTTCAATAAGTGCCCACAAACTACAAAAAAAAAAAATTATGTTCAATGGATAAAAACCTGCTGTAGCAATAGGAACGTTTGGGAGTCGTTTGGAGGACAGAAGGACAGACATTGGACTTGACTTTTTGCATGCAGTTTCCTACCAACCAGATATCAAGCCAAAGCATATAATACATACACCAGTCCACCGTGGCAGTGTCACGCTTTCAACACATATTGTCGCTCTTTAAACTACTGCTGTTACTGCACTTTCATACGTGTGTGTACTGTACACATCTAGGCAACACACTGACACGGTATCGTCGGGTCCATTACACGCTTTGGCAGGAGACTGGGCTGAGTCCTACAGTCAACATTGGTTTCTTTAAACCATGAGCATTATTGTTATTACAAAAATAATATTTTATTACAGCCCTAATCATATGTTAAACACATGGCGAAGGAATCAGCACCATGGACAGCACTTCACACTGTGGCCAGTCAAAAGACCTCAGGCAAGACAACATTCCCCCGAGGGCTAGGCATGTTTGGTGAATCATCCTCCCAGATGACAACTCTGTTATTGCAGCAGAGGTCAGACTGTTTTTAAGGTTAGCTGTGCAACTTGTTTACCCATGGCTTCTCTCTTAAATAGCAGAATGTACATTTAGTTAATAGAGGAAAGCCTGCGAGCCAGCTAAGGCAATCAGCTCAAGTTGTGCTGCTATGTCCACTTTCTGCAATATGTATCCAATGCATACTTCGCCATACGGGTGTCTATTCAAAGAAATGCATTCCACTCTCATATCTGTACAGTAAATGTGAAGCTACATCCCACAGTTGATCAGCTTAGCTTTGCATTAAGATTGGAAACAGATGGCTCTGCCCAAAGGTAACAGCACCTCTAAAGGGTTATGTGTCAGAATAAATCTGAAAGTTATATACACATACCATACATAAACTGTGTGGCCCTTGTGAGCCTTTTTTAATCTGCCAGAGCTATGGTTAAGCTTTAGTTAAGGCACAAAACCTCCTAAAGGTATGTGAAACATTTTGGTTTAGTCCTTGTCAGGTAAACAAGGTCATTTCGGGGGAATTTGAACAAGCAACTGATGCTGTTGTTTTTCTTGGGAGCACAGTCTCCAAAATGCTATGTTCTCATTCTGCTCTGCCAGCACTGCCACTATTTCATTGCTTCATCTCTGCTGCTTAGCTTTTAATCAGCCCCACCTCCACCCAGCATCCACCTGTACACTCTGACTCCAGTCTTCTGGGGGAATCTGTCTGCTATCATCACTCCCCAATCTCTCTCTGTGCAGGCTTACATCCATGCTGCAGGGAGTGATGAGGTCAGAACCAAGAGGCCCAACGTGAACTATACTGCTGTGCTGTATTCTCATATCAATAAGCTTTTTCTGACTGAACAGTGTATAAACAGACAGAAATAACCTTACAAATTGAGTTCAACCTCAAGCGAGGGAGCTAAGGGGCAACAGTTTATCACAATAAAAAATTTAGACTATAAACTGGTGCAAAGTGTTTTAGTGGGTAATCACACTACATCAATGAAATATAGGACAAAAACAAAAATACAAGAAGAAACAGGCAAAAAGAATAAAACAAGATGAGGGATAAATTGTCCTTTAGGTTAAATGAAGCTACGCCTTTTAAAGAAATTCAAAGACATTATTATAATACTATTATACCCAAACCGCTAAAGCCTGGTCCCTCGTGTGCTTTAAGCTCTAAAACTGACAGTGAAGACAAGCAATGATACGGATCCATCTATGAGTTAGATAAAAGCCTCGCAGGGATGAAATGGCCTCGATAGGATGGAGGATGCAGACAGTTTGAATAGTCTTCAATTAAAGATAAAAGCATAGATAACCTTCTGAAGTGCAGCCTAACAACAAACATTTTAGATATGTTCTACAGCTAAAAGAAGACTGATCGACCATCTTGACCTGAGTAAGATAATACAGCTTCAAGCCAAGAATGGCAAGACCATTCAGGCTGTTGTGGATTTTGTTAATTAGAGGCCCATGATGTAGGATCTAGTGGTGTAGTGAAAGATTGAAACTCTTTGATTTAATGTTACTGAGCTGTTGGAAGTTCGGAGACATAGTGTAAGTGAGGTCACTGTGTTTCAGTTAGACACACAACTGTGTCATCTGCATAGTAATTAGAAACAATTTTATGCTTACAAATGATCATGCTTACAAATGATGTGCCCCTAAGGAAGAAATTCCAATTTAAAACAATGTGTCCAAAAATTGAGCCCTGGGGAACCGAAACAAGTGAAGAGAGTCAGAGATGAGCCAGCATTTCCAAAACTATGACTTCATATTACAGAAGCATATCCACTAGAAATTAGAGTCTGTGTTGCCAACCTTTTTTTCCAGACCGTTGGTTAGGATTGTAAGGTCAGCTGTGTCGAATGCAGAGCTACGGTGTAGTAGCATTAAAATCAGCAAGCAGAAGATCATTTGAAACCTTACTGAGAGCTGTTTCCGTAGTGTGCAGAGCTGACTGAGTTGAATTTATCAAGATACTTTGACTCCTAAAAAGAAATTGGGGTCAACTTTCGAGTTCAGTTATAAAATCTTTGCTGTCAACAGTAGCAGTAAGAAGAGGTTGCACCAGCTTCTGGTTCCAACTTCGCTAACATTCAGCACTTGAGTTGAAAGTGCTGGAGCAGCAAAAAGAAACAAGTCACGCTGCCCTCAGTTTCCATCACAGTGGGTATGGTGTTAATTTTGGTTTGAAGAGGTTTACAGTCTGCCATGCTGTTATTCTGTGTCGCTAAAATAAGGTGCAGTGATTCGACTGGCAAAATGGGAGTGAACTCATGGGTTTCTTGGCAAAACATTAGCATTCAGGGGGCTGCCTTGCAAGCTACTATTAAAGCAGAATTAATTGATTTTAGACCACTAAAGTAGAAAGCCTGTCATACTGTATTACTTTATAATGTTCTTATAACTAACTAACTAACTGACTAACTAACTACATTACATAGCCTTCCAACTGATGAGATTACTTTTGATTGAAATCCAATGTTTTCCTCTTTCGGCTGTGGTTAAGTGTACAAGCTCCTGAGACAAAATATCTGGATGTGGGTCTCACATTCTTCAATAGTTTATTTTGGCTCTCTGCCTGACTCTGAAGAGCTGCCGATTGGTGTGTTGATTTTCAGTGGGACTGGCAGTAGCAACAGTTCTTTCACATTACATTATGGGTAAATGGAGGGCATTATATAGCACTTTTATCCAAAGCCGAGAGTGCCACTCATTTACCCATTTCACAAACACACTCACACAGCTGTCCCGCTGTGGCTATGTTTGAGTGAATTTAGTGATTACAGTTTCAAAAGCCTGGTAAACAATAGATTTTCTCACCCAAAATGAATATTTGGGCCTCTAAGAAATATCCATAATGGTCTTTTTAGATGGCTCATGTTTTTCATGTTTACAAGAAGACTTCACCTGAACAACATAATTGTGCGACCTCAGGATAGAGTACCCCAGGCTTCAGAGGCCGCCTCAGAGTGTGACACCTCTAACAGCAGTATGAGAGGATGGTCTGGACATCCATTTCGACTGCCTCAGCAACACTCTGCTTTGACGGTGAAGGGAAACAAACAGCCGAGATTTCTGCGGGAGTCGAGCACTGTATTATTAGACTGTAACACCAGTCTCTAATAATACAAACTATTCCCCACTGTTTGTCATCATGCCTCTTGGCCACTTGTCGATACAAGCGCCATTGCATCAAACATAATGAGCCCAAAGCTCCGTGTGCAGCCGGGACGTGTTCACTCATGTGTTTTGTACTAAACGCTGTTGTTGGCAAAGGAGGAATGGACAGTTTTTTTGGACAGCTGGTGCTTGTTTCTGTGTTTCCAAACCTCTTACTGAAGTGAAGGCATGTACTGTGCGAGCAGTGATCGACACTGCGTTCGAGGGTCCTTGTGGCTTGATTGGTTGCTTTGTTTCAGGGCGCTGTGGATTCTTGCAAAAGCCATTAGGAGCACTAGGAGGAGCCAGAGGAACCTGATTTTTGCACAGATTATCTGTCTCATGTACTACTGTCAGGATATAGTGAATGCTTCAGCTAATATGACAGAAGTTATTTTTTATAAAAAATTACCTACTGCAGCTTTAATGTCAGGCAAGAAATCCTTAGCCAAGTCAAGTATATCTGTATTTTGAGTTCTAATTGTTTTTTTTTACTTATTTATATGGTATTGATTTTAAATGTAACTGATTCCCAGATAGCAATAAAAAGTCTTCAATTTGACTTCAGTAAAGCAGCAGATTCTCTGGTTATAGTATGTCTACTGTTTACTTTTGTACACCTCCCACAGAGCGATAAAAGTTCATGTTTGTTTGTTTGTATGTGGGCTGATCAGCATTATATTTTAGGTGGGTGGAAAGGGTCAGACCCAGCATTCCACTCTCATTGACACACACACACATACACAGAGCAGTGTGTGTCAGAGCTCATTACTGTGAGCAGAATGCAGAGGTGGACAAACAAAACAAAGGAGAACCTATCAGCACATGCCTGTGTGTGGGCAGGTGGGTGGGTGATAAGTTCAGTGCAGAGGGATTTCCTGCAGTGGAAATGGATTGAGGGAACACTGCACTTGAAATAGAAGCTCTGCAGTTCATCAGAAAACTATTGTTAAAGCTTCTTTTTTTATTTTTTATTTTTTTTTTTTTAATGAAATGTGGACTAAGTGTAAGTGTAAACAGCTGCACAGTGCGTAATGTTATTAAGAAGTTTGCCAAGCATGGAACTGTCAAGAACCTCCCTGGACGTGGGGGGAAGAGAAAAATTGATG
>NW_023339651.1:5745995-5769766 GCF_004916995.1 Morone saxatilis | reverse complement strand
TTTTTTTTTTTGTTTTTTTTTCGTTTGTTTTCTTTTTGTAGTTATTTATCCTTCCTAAATGATACTGAAAGTAGCAACAATTTTCCTTTGACTTTAATCACTTGACTTCCTACATAATGAAACTGAATGTCCTGGTTGAAATGCAATTTCCATGTGAAGACAGCCTACAGCTTAAACATTTTGAACAAATTAAGAATTATAGCATACAATAAATGCATCAAATATATAATTCCATTATATATAATGTAAATGTGTGTGAATTACTGCATTAGCGGATGTGTCTGGTTTATCTAGATCTTAAAGCCAGGTAGACACTGAATTTAGTGGCTGTCTGGGATACAGTCAGACATGGAGCTGTGTGTGTGTGTGTGTAGCTGTGTACACTGGTGTGGACAGATGTTTAAACAGGCAATCATCACTCAATGAGTAAACAGCTCTGGAGATTGGACTAATGTGTGTGTGACTGTGGAGGTGAATACTAAGAGAGGAGGACAGAGAGTGAATGAGAATGAAAAGACAAAGGAAGCAGACAGAAAGAAGAGTAGATAAACTCCATCCGCTCATACTAGAAAGCAACCATCAGGGCTGAATGCAGATTTGTGATTAGCCCACATTTGTGGTATTTTTATCACCCAATGCAACTCTTTGATCACAGCCATGTGTCAGAAACGGAAGAACCATCCTAAGGGACATTGGACCCCAAGTGTGGGTTAAAATATCAACTCCTCTGGGCTAAACTGGATGATCTTTTTGGCCTCTGGCCCACACACCTTTCCCAGCACGCGTTTGTCTATCCGCATCTTCATCTCCGTCCCTCCTCCTACTCCTCCTCCTTCTAAAGACACACTTTGAAAGCAAAAAATAGCTTGAGAGCAGAAAGACACGAGAAGTGTCAGATCCATAAATAAATTGGGTCTTTGTGCACCTTGTTTGAGACTGGCTGACATTTTAAAGCCTGCCAGGTATTAATACCATTTCTCATGAGACAAAGATTGTATGCGTGGGCGTGCATAAGTGTGTGTGTGTGTGTGTGTGTGTGTGTGTGTGCATATATGTACAATGCGTGTGCATGTCTGTGCATATTTTGGTGTGCAAGGTTGTGTGTGAGTGTGATAGAGAGAGGCAGTGGTTGGTTGGTTTGTTATTGTTTGGAAACTTTACCCTCAGGCATGGCTGACAGAGATTTTACAATTTTATTCTGCCTAAAATCCATCTGACATCCTGACACGACCAAATTGCCTTGCCTCTCTCTCACACACCTTTCAAATTCAAATAAGCTTTATTAGCATGTTGTAATAGTTAAATTATTGCCAAAGCTAAATGAAGATAGTGAAAGTAAAAGTTTAATACAATGCACGTTATTTATATATTTTTTGTATACATTTACTGCGTCATCATTAAATGAAACATAAAAAAACATAAAAATAGGTTAAATTACATTATTTAAAGTTGTTATTGTGACATTAATTCTCCATGCTACAAGTCAAATACAGGAGACAAAGTAAACATAAAGCACTGACATTAGTGATCGAGTCAAAGCGCAGCCTGTGACCGCTCCAAAAAAACAACGGGTGATGTCGCAATAGATGCGCACTTGGTTTGACTGTACAAACAATGCTGTCATTTCTCTGCTGCAGACAGTTTTACGTATTTGTGTAAGGGCCCATCTAGGGTCAGGCATTGCACGCTTGCTTAGGCTATAAATGTTGTGGTCGATATGTACTTATCCCAATAAAATAACCAATAAAACACATAAGAATTTATATTTTTATTTAGTACTTTTATTTAGGATTCTTGAAAATGAGATCTACGTCTCACTGGGTCTTGATCAAATCTTATTACTGCATATGAGGAATCAACTGTAACTAAATCCCACAGGTAACATTACACTGTTTAGTGAGTGATACGGTTGGTGTGTGTGTTTCACAAGCGTGTGCAATCGGTCCTCACAGGTTCGGGTTTCATGCTGACAGGTTTATGGCTGAGTTGAATCAACAGAGTATTGCTCAGATAATGATCCAAGTCCTCCAGGTACGGAGGAAGGGAAGAACAATTAAAGGAGGTCAAGAAGGTGTGTGGAGGTTAAAGGCTAACACAGAGGGAGAAAAGTAAGGAGGTCTAAAGAAGAGACCATAAAAGGTGACCTAAATATAGTAGAACCTTCAAGGTCATTTCTCCTCTTCCTCCTCACGCACTCGCTTTCTCTCCTTGGTTGATTTCACGAGGTGGGGGGTCACTGGTAATTATCTGCTCTTGTCAAACCTAGGAGGCTCAGCGAGACACCAGGTCACCTGTGATTCTGATTGAGGTCCTGGGCACTCACACATACACACAAACACACACACACATACACATACACGTGTACACACATGCATACATAGGGAAGCAGCAGCAGGCGAATGTGCAGCGTTTCATTACGCTTCTGATTTGGTCATTCATCATGTCACAGCGAGGTCACACACAGCGGCTGACACATGTTTATGTCTGCGGAGACTGTGTGTGTACCTGTAGATGAGTGTGTGTATGTGTGTGTATGTGTGCATATGTTTCTGTTGGCATGAAAGGGTGCATTGCTTTGTTTTCCTGTTTATCCTGATCAGGGAAAGAGAGAGAGGCTCTACACTTGTTTGACTTAGCAAATAAGTTAAAAATAAGTGATCTAAAGAGCCAGATATATTTCTCAGGAACTAGAGCTAAAAGAGGAATAAATATTGGACCTGGGAGTCATCATGTGGCCTAAAACACAACTCCAATGGGATGATAATGTTAGGGTGACCATATAAGTGCACCACGACAATTTCAACTGATGTGAAGTTTTGTCTGCAAGTATCATAACCTATGCTGGTTGTCTGTGACTCATTAGCTGCAGCCTTGACGACGACAAATTGATTGATTGACACACACACAAATCAGTGTTGGGTGGTGAATTGTTTTAATATTGGGTTAGTTAATAATGAGTGGGATAGAAGATGATATCTATCTATTTAAGCACTGGAAACAAGTATGATATTATAATTATTATTTTAATTGTGGTGGAAACCGGGACAGTTTGGTAGTGGATGCTAAAAACTAGGACATTTTAGTGTTTTAGAGATGAGACACCCAGCTGGAAACTGGGACAGTCCCAGACAAACTGGCAGGTCTGGTCACCGTAGATAATGTTTCTCTGTCTGTCTTCTCTGTTTTTTACTAAGCTAACGTATTAGGCATTGCAATCATTATAATGATACTATGCCAGTATTATTGCTGCTTTGAATGCCAAAACTTCCAAAGTTGACCTCATTAGTTCTGTTTGAAGGCAGCATAAAACAAATATATTTGTAAAAGAACAAATTAAGAAGTATATGTGTAATGCAACAATCTTCATAGAACACACCTAATAAGAAACATACAGGAAGCATCAATGGCATAATATCTGTATTAGAGCTGCACTATTATGTCCAGACTGAGATGATTCCACTAAGCATGGAGCTATAGAACCAGGTGACAATTAGTTTAGCTTAGCATAAAGACAGGGCTCCTCCTGTGCTTACCAACAGAATACAAATCAAATATTCATCTTGTGTTATTTGCACAAATTTGACTGCTCTGACTGTTTGTGTCATCTGTTTATTTGCTGCCAACAGTCAATACAGACACTGTACAGATACCGTACAGATGTTAGCTGTAAGCTAGCTGGCACAGACACAGCATGTTAATTAGTGAGCCTGTGCTGGCAGGTATTATTTTTTTAAATATATTTTTGGGGCTTTTTGTGCCTTTATTTGATAGAAGAGGTGAAAATGAACCGGAAAAGGTGGGAGACAGAGGGGGAATGAGATGCAGCAAAGGACCCTAAGGACATTTAGAGCTCTCTCTACCAGGTGAGCTAGGCTAGACGTTCCCCCCTGCTTCCATTGTTTATGCTAAGCTAATTGCCTCCAGGCTTAAGCTCCATTATTAACATTCAGAGTTAAGTGGGGTATCAATCTTGTCATCTAATCCTCAGTGAAAAGGTTAATAAGTATTTCCCAAAATGTTAACTATTCATTTAATAAATATATTATGGTGATTTTGAAACCTTTGTCGAGTCTAAGCAGCAATTTAGGTCACAGAATCTGATATTTTTGTTTTTGTGGAGTTTGGGCTGCAATTTCCTGCTTAAAATGCTGATTTGTTCTCTTTTCCACCGTGCACATGCCGTTCAGTAATTCCCGTCATAAACAACTGGGAAATCAAAAAACGGATAATGGGCAAAATGTATAAATGTCCTAAAACTGAAACCATGCCACAGAAAAACACAGATTTCTGAAAAAAACAACATTAAAGGCATGATGTGGTGTATATGGCTTCTAAGCAACTCATTCAGGTGTAACACCAAACACCAAGGGTTTCATTAAAAAGATGCTTCCACACAAATGTATTTTAATATATGCACACCTCAGATGAATGTTAAGTGTGTTGCATAAATTCCCTCCTCCTTGCTAAGCTAATGTATGAATGGACTGTGTGTGGACGTCCCTGTGTGGGTATTGTGAGATAGCGGACGGTTCTGTTCAGAGACACCAACAACACACAGAGAGATCAAAGTTCTGCTCCGGCCTTGGTTCACTAACCCCAGTAATGGTGCGTTTCTGCTGCGCGGTCGGTGAGATGTGTGATGGCAGAAATGATGTTGACTACAAGCATACATGCTTGTTTTCATGCACACAAACTCTGCAGTAATATCTGTATGCCAGGGGCGGATCTAGAGAATTTTTTATGAGATGGTCAGAGGGTTGTGTGGAGACTTTAAAGGGTGGAAGAACTACATGCTGATTTAATTTCAATCAATATTTGCTTGCAAAAGCCACCAAATGAAAATTCTGAACATTAGTAAAGTGTTAAATTTCAATCAAAACTGGATCTGCCCTAGCTGTCTGCAGTAGGCGATTTTTAGGGGGGGAAGAGCGGGGTGATGCCACACTCCTTGTTAGCAAAATGAACAAAATGCCATCCCTCCTCTCCATCCCCTAGTAGCAGAGGGGTTGTTAAGTTGAATGTGTTCGTCTACGCTGCCTGACTCACAGGTTCTTTATCTGACTGCAGGTTTTCAGGCCCAGTCCATTGTTCTGTGATATCAGCAGTCTAACTGTACTGTGTATGTCGCTGTCCTTGGTGCTGAAGTCGGAGACAGATTTCTAATTGCATCTTTTTCTCTTAGTCGTGTCCTTCTGTCAGTTTTGTCTTGGATGAACTACGTACTCTAAAAAATCAATTCTATAGTAGCCTGTATACATTACTCTATGGAAAAGCATCACCTTTATGAGGGATAAGTGGCAACATACTCACGGAAGAGCGAGAAGATCATAGAGACACAATAATGCCCATTATTCCAATATTATTTCTTTGATCATTCAGTGGTGTCCATGGTGCTGACAATACACTCCCACACCCATGGGGGTTTGCTAACCCGAACCCTACCATAGAGCTTTAGGTTTATGTGGAGATTAGATATCAGGGGAGCTCATTCAGCCTGTTTCTGTCTAATACCCAATAACTAAATAGCCTCTGTTTAATAATTAATAATAATCATTTATTTACAAAAAGTTCTAATGTCCTTGCGGCAGTGGCCATGGGTTCAAGTTCAACCTGTGGCCCTTTGCTGGGTGTCATCTCTGTCTCTCTCTTTCTCCCTTTCCTGTTTATCTTTAGCTGTCCTGTCAAAATAGGAAAATAAATCCCTTTAATTTATATTTATATTTATATTTATATTTAATATACATAAATAATACTTCTGATTTCAGTGTACTAATGCACCTGGATGTTCCCACCAGTTTGTGTTACATGATACCGATGATGCCTTGATCACATTGCCATTGCTATATCGCCACCTAGTGGTTAATCGCCATCATCACCACTTGTTGAGGCTGGAGAGGAGTGTTTTTATTCCTTAGGGAAACTATTTCAGTTGAATAAGAAATCATTTAAATGGTCAGTAAAGCTAAGTTGAATCAGTTGCTTGTTCGTTGCTTAAGCAGTTTGTGATCAGTTTAAAAACTAATAAAACAAAGTTTGCTTCAAAATACACAATAAGAGTCCCAATTTCATACTACACACTGATTCTGAGCATGTTCAGGAAGGAAAAGTGACTCGTAAACATCAGCATGCACACTAAAAAATGCTTGATTTTAGTGTGGAAAGGTTACAGATCTGTGAAATATGGTGAAAAAAATAAGTATTAAATCTTTAGAAAAACATTTTCTCTTTGTGGAGTTGGTCAGTGACAGTCCAGGTCGCACACTGTCTCCTAAATACTAATTCTATACAGGATAATATACATACTATACATACTAGTATTATTATATTGTTGTAGCACTTAGTACACACAAAAATCTACATTCATAACTGCTTTATGCTAACAGGAAATGCAACTTTGGGCTGTCGCTGCCTATTAAATTTCATAAATATACATCAAAATGTTTTTCCTAAGACTTAATACTTATTTTTTGTCGGAGCTGTCTCTCTTGTATTGTGAGAGAATAGTCTGAATCAACAGCACATTGAAAAATAAACTGTATTCAGTATGCATATTGTGTGCTTTCTGTGTATTTATATAAATGGATACATATTGTCACATTTTTAGTGTGAACACACCACTTATTAACACCTGCTTAGACTCATTATAGTGTACCATGACACTTAATATTATGTGTGCAGTAACAGTTATATGTATAGAACTGGGAATCAAAAGAGAATAGACTGACATTAAAGGGTGAGTTCATCCAATTTAAAACAAAGACTTTTTTTCTCATTTCTGTTTTTTGAAAAATTACATCTAAAAAATTCAACAGCAACGTCTCTTTCCAAAATAAGTGTCCTTGTTGCTCTGGATAATTTACAGACCTCACTGAGGACAGTTTTCATGGAACAACTTTCTATCAAAGAAACAGTCCCCATAGGTAAACTGCTGATATTGTGTTATGTGAATCAGGCAGTGAAAACAGGATACAGCTGCTGGAAAGAGGCAAACTATTCAATTGCTGTTTGTTGTTTCAGGTTGAGGTGAAAATTAATCCAAAACTATCTCCAGATAAGTGAGAAAATGTGTTTTCTGTAACTTGGGTGACCCTTTTTGTTGACATGCATCCTCATTTCATTAAGAAGGTGAACCTTTTGTTTGTTAAGACAGTAATTTATTGAGGCACTTGACACAAGCCATGGAATGTACAAATCAAATACAACAAATTTAAGGTATTTTTCACATTCTTGCATCTGTAAACATGGTAAAGATAATACATTCTGACAGTTAATTCACATTGTACTGTGCCCCCCCCCCAACCCCCAATGGAGAGAGGAAAAATATCAACACCTCGCTCAGAGTAGTGTACAGTATACGACCGCTACGCAGAGTGTACAAAACAGCAGTGGAGCCAAATACAAAACTATTACCTGACCCCCATTACAGTAACTCTTCATTCATGAAGAGTGCACATCTGTCAGGAGTGGATCAGCGAAAAAAAGCAACATGTAGACAAGCTGCTCATGTGCTTACCTGAACTGCATCTATTCAGTCATGTCACATAATGTGTGTAAGAGGTAAGTAAACTGGGGATGAGGCATCTAAGTCTATTTAGCAGCACAAGAACACTTCTCTACTTCAGAAAACTGATCATTATTCAATAAATATATAAATACATTGTCTATATTTTTCGCAGGCATGCTTACAGACAGAATCCAAGTGTGTCTGTCCGCTTCGGCTAATCAGTCTTGAGAATGTAAACTTGAATGTGTTGTGTATGTATAATAGTTGTATTTATGCTCCTTGGCAATCACAAAAATACACACTAGTTTATGTATATCTTTTCATTTTTTGTTGTCTTGTGGCGCTCGGTTGTCAAAATGTCTGCGTACATGCCTGCTTTGTAGACACTTCATAGGACAAAATCAAACATTTCAGGTGTGTGAAGGTGGATAAGGCTGCTGTTGGGCTACTGTTCATTAATACATAGAGAATGAGGCTTGAATGTGAAAGCTACAGCTCAAGTTTCAAAAAGCTTTTTGGATGTCCATACACCCTGTTGTCCTCTAGTGGACCTGGGCCTCACAAAACTAAACATCTAACATTAAACAGCTGGCTCAGCTGGTGCTCACATCCGTAAGGGTTGGTGTCAGTAAGGCTGTAGTCAAAGGAATACACCACCAAAAGCATAGGTTTTGAGTATCAAACTCTTTTTGTAGGTTTGTTTGAAACACCAAATATGTCAAAATGTTGGTGAATACAAGTTCACAGCTGCAGTGCCACCAAGATCATGTCCTCAGCCTGAGGAAGCTGGGTTTTTCTTTACCAGAATTATATTCTTGGCTATGTGAAAAAGGCCAAAAAAATAAAACTAAAAACATGGAGTTTTTAACTGGTTATGAAACTGTCTAAATGTAATACTGATGCCTCTATAAGACCTAGATAAGCATCAAGAACGTCAGCAAGACTGGGTTGGATTTGGTCAAATTCCCCTTGAAATAAGTGAAACAAGGTGGTGGAAACATTACCTCTTTTGTCCACAGGGGACGCCAGAATCAACCAAAAAAATTAAGTTCATTGTTGCTGCTTTAAAGTTCCAGTGTGTAATATTTAGTGGCATCTAGCGGCGAAGTTAAAGATTGCAACTCACTCGTTTCACCCTCCATTCCCGACCACAAGTTACGTCCAAAGGCCCTAGCTAGTAACTGATTACAAACTACTGAAAACATACTTATAAATAATTTTTTTTGCCAATAGATCCTCTTAAATGTTACACACTGAACCTTTAAATTAATAAAGTCAAAAAAGAAAAATATCAGACATTTTACAGTTCTTATCTTACTTTTTGCATATATCTTGGAGGGCAGGGACACTGGAAGTATTAGGACTCATGAGCCCAGTATTTCTAAAATCCTGTGCGGTAACAAAGTTAAACAGCTGTAAAAAACACTGTGTATTCAGCCACATTTTTGAGAAACTATGATTGTTTGATGGTTGATTATGCTGCAGCAGACATGAAACTGGGTCAGTCCTAAAGGCGGTTGGTGTTTGACACTCAAAACATAAGTTTCCTTTAAGTAGTTAAAACTTGGTAAATTGATGCTTAGGCTACTGTAAACCAACAGCCATCGTGTCCCAGATTGACTGTTGTGTCTCCTGATGTTTGGTATTTATGTTGTAGTTTGTGGCCTGGTGGTGAGAATATGGCCACATTATCACAGGTTTGATAAACACTGAGATTTTTTCCCCCTTTATGCTCTGTATGAGATCTTTTATCTCTGTCAGGTCATGGACAAACAGTTTAAAACCCCATCTTTTATACCGGTGTAAATGCAGCCAATTAGCCCGTCCCGTTCTGTGGGGTGAGGCTCTCCCAGGGACAGATGATCTCTTTGGCTCCCACTCCTCCCCGGGAGGCAGCCCTGTTCTCCTCCTCCTCGTCTTCGGACTCTATGGGGTAGATACGGCACTCTGGAGGAATATCCACTTTAATCTGGAAAAAACTGTGCAAGGTTGCAGAGAGGACTTTGTGAGTCTATTATGTTAAAATACATTTCTGCTCTGTTAGCTCTATCCAAAACTTTGCAAACTTAATTTCTAGCAGATTAGGCATAGGATGTGCATTGCTGCCTCCTGCTGGTTAAAAAAAAAAAACGCATTTAAGCTTTGCAAATAGAAATGATGTACAATACATTTATTTGCATATAGAGCAGGGAAGTAAGATACGATCACAAGTGGTTACTCAAGAGTCATGTGGAGCCATTTTAAGGCCAGAACTGACATACTAGCTATCCACTTGTGATCGGATCACACAATACGCGAGTTAGTGCCAGGTGTGAACAGGGCCACTCACTTGGCAATCCGTCTGGGCGGAGCCTGACTGGGTTGATCCGGGCTGATAGGCTGGATTCGACTACTTGTCCCAGCAGCTGAGTGGCATTTCGGGGACAAGCTGGCGAACATGGTGGAAGGGGTGCAGCCACGCTTCAGCAGACGACGTAGGGACAGAGCCATGCGAGACCTGGAGACGTTGCCACCTACCGGGCCTCGAGCTGCAGGGTTCCCCTCGCCTTCTCCTTCACTGGCCTCCACTCGCCGCTCAGAGGCCGAGGTGCTGTCCAAGGCCACGCTGATGGGGGAGGGACAAGCCGGGGTGTGGGCCAGGAAAGGGAGAGAGGGCGAGGCGGTGGCAGAGGGGAAGTCAGAGATGCCAGAGTAGACGGCGAGGTGGGGGACAGGAGTAGTGAAGCGGCACAGCTGTGAGGTCAAAGGGTAACAGACACAAGTCAGAGGGCATCAGAGAGGGTGTGACTCCAGAAATATGTCCATTTTGGAAAACATTCAGCAGATGGTTCCCTCCATACATAACTATTAGCATGAGAGACATCACAGGCATTATGTATCTTATCATAACAGCATTCAAGGTACAAGGTCAAGTATCACAGTTACTCACATTCACTCTTATTTGTCAAAACGTTGAAGATTGTGGTTCATCATCAAGCCTTAATGAAAACTCATTGCTTGCTAAAGATAAGATGTACTGATAAACGTACCATTCTGTATTTCTGTGCCCGAGACATGACACGACATTATTAGAGCTCTCTTCAGAGTGGCAGCTCAGAGGAAGCAGAACTTGAACTTGCAGACTTGTTAAAGAGACATTTGTAACTGAGTGGGGAATGCTGGCTCCGACATGCTTAAAGGTCTCATAATTTAAAATCAGTCATTTAGTCACAGAAATTCTCATGCTGTGCTTCTTCTCCCCCAGTAACAGTTTATCTAATTTTCCCACAACAAATTCACATTAATCAAGAAATACTGATGTGCTTTTGATTGCTGTACAGCAACAATTGTGGAATTATAATCACACAAACCATTTAAAATGTCATACTCACTTAAAAACCATGATGTTCAGAACACATATAACAAAAGTACAGAGCAACCTCATATTAGAATCATACTTATAAAGCCTTATGGCTGGTTTTATAGGACATTATAATGCACTATGAAGAGTTAAAGAAAAATTAATAATTTTATGACTTTATTTATTTACATATTTTCAAAAGTAGCATAAACTAAACTATATCTGAATTTCATTTTACTATCTTGCATTGTTAATGACAATAACATACTTAAATTCTTGAATATTGTTTAATTTTGTTTGAAATGTTTTATATTGGTACTTTTCATGTGAAGGAAAGACAGAAAAAGAAATATTGGAGAAAAAAAAGACAGAAAGAAAGACAAATACGGGACAAAAGAAAGAAAGAAGTACCGAAAAAAGAAAAAGAAAAATACAGAGGCAAAGAAAGAAAGAGTCCCTGTCCAGTATTATTGCCAATAATCAGGTCAGAACCATCATCAATCATTCATTCACATCCTGAGGACAGTCCAGACAAACAGGCAGCATGACAACCAAACTACATGAAAACAGCTAATGAATGACAACTCAAGACAAACAGATAAACATGAGGCGGTTTGTGTGTGCGTGTTTTATTAGCTCATGACTGATGACAAAGAAAACATACAGCAAAATACTAATAAACATACAGTCTATGAGTGAAGATGGACAACACAACACATGTATTATGAGAAACAACATTACAGACGACAGCTTGTATGGACAGAAATGTAACAGATGATAACAGCTGGCATGATATCCTCCTCCTGTATAGACTGAGGTCTGTCTAATTAAAGGCTCAGTTCGTCCAAATCACAAAAACCGGACCCCTCGTATTGCTTTTATTAGAATTTCATTTAAATATTTCATGTATGTAAAACCAAAACGTGTGCAGGGCAAGATACCATAAGAGGTAAGTAGTGGGAAAATGTTTATGCAATGTGTTTTGTAAGTTGGGTGAACTGACCCTAATAATATAATAATAAAATAATATACTTCTACTACCTCATGTTCATATTTAACACTGGCTTTTAATACGCAACTAAATTATGACTGTATTTTAAGTATTGCACGTTCCCATTCCCCAAAAACTTTAAATTTTTCTGTTCTGCATCATGTGACAGCGGTTTGCAGGGTTGGATTTGGTTTGTGGCATTTCGAGGCTGAAACAGACACTAACTAGGAGTTTCCGCTGCATGTTACACTGGAAATAGATGTTTGTGATTGTTTGAGGCAGTTTAAAACATCATCCGTCAAACCTCATCCAGCAGACTCAAAACAACACTTGCTTTCATTACCTGGTGATTATAAGTACAATACGCACTCTCCTTTTAGCTCTATTTTTGGTGTCTACCAGCTCCTGAGGGAGTCTCTTCAGCTACTAAATGCTCCACTTTGTTCACCAGCTAGTCGCTAATTATTTCTGTCTGCCGTTTGTTGTTGAGCGGGTAGTGTACGAGGGTTTTTAGAGTTTTTTGGCTGAAAAAAAAAAGCTGCCTGCAACGCTGTAAGAGCGATGAGAGTAAACCAGTATAACAGTACTACAACAGTAAGGTTGCAGGCTGTAAACAAACAATAAGCTGAAAGATGCTATAAAGCTCCCTTTAGTTTAGGGAAACAGCAGTTATCTGTGGGTTCATCACTAGCAACCCCTTTCATATTAAGTATAGCCATCTGATCCATTTTTATTATAAAAAAAAATTCAAATAAAATGGCATTAAAATGTAAACATTGTCTTTAGGAAATAAACTACAGCTTTATTTAAATTATTCCACTAAATAATCTAATAGAATAAAATGAGAAAACACTAATCTTGACTAATTAGTAGGTAAAACTTATCGACATCACTGAACATCACTTGTTTGTGTTCAGTTCTTTTTAGGACGAGGAGGAGGAGGAGGTGCCTCCTTGCCCTGCTGGCTGAGTTTGGTCATGACCTGTGTGATGTCAACATTGGCGGCCATCTTGGCCTTCTGCTCCTCCTCCATCTGCCGGAGGATGATGGGGCTGAGACTGGGCCGTCTGTTCCTTGCATTCTGCTCCAACTGGGTGTCACTGGGAGACCACAAAGAGAGAGGAAGGACAGAGGAGAGAGAAGGATTGTCATTAATTGCATGGAAGAGAGAAATAGGAGAGAGATGAAAAAGATAGACCAGAGAAGAATGGAGGGGGAGGGAGAGACATGGTTAAAATTAAGTTTTGGAGAGTAATGGATGTGGTAGTTTCAGGATGTTACAGGGACAGTAATATCAGCCAGAGAGATGAGAAACAAACTTTATCAGACCAATGTCTTTCTTTTGCTCATCTGATGTGCTTTAAGTTCTGTATTTTTCCCAATTAAAGCAGTAGATAAGAGCTCAACGTTGTCTGAGTTCAATACAAAAATGTCACTTACGAGAACTTGTGCTCTTCAGGACAGATGGCCTTCTTCGTCGTCTCCTTAAACACTGGAGATTTCATGTACCGCCCGTATGAGTCCTGAAAAATATACACAAACCCATCATGAGTCAGTGGTGTTTGGCGATGGCGAGTCCAAGCTTGTGGGAATCATAACAACGCCATTATGTTGTGTTTGAACCCACCTACTGGTGCGTTTACTGACCTTCTTCATGAGCATGTAGATGTGAGTTTGGGCTGCGTCCAGGACGTATCTGTGCGGGTGTTTCAGCCCCTTCACCGTGACTTCCATCGTCTTTCCATCGATGTTAATCCACCGGGGTGCACCACGCGCCAGGAATGTCCTGAGATCACGGACAGACAGAAAGATCAGCTGTGTAACTAAGTACTTTACAAGGTTATTATCTTATCAATTCTACTTCATATTTCACCTTCACTACATTTCAAATGTATTCAGTTTCTACTGTTATTGTTGTTAAAAACAGAGAAAGGCAGCAAATCACACTAGAGAAACTGCAACCAGAGAACAATTTTATCTTAAAAATTCAAATGATTAATCAATTATAAAAATAGTTGCTAATTATTTTCTGTCAATCATTTAATCCACCAACTGTTTCTGCTCTCTCCAACCTCCACTGCTATCAGCATTCATCAGAGAGGATTAATATATTCTACACACAGAGAATAAATCAGGACATTACTTGTAGATCTGCTCTGCTTTCTCTCTCATCGTCGCAGCAGTGCCCCACTTCAGATCTTCGCAGCTTTCCCAGAATGCCAAGTTCTCACCTAAGACGGGTCAGAATAGAATAGAAAAAAAAAAAATAGAAAAATAAAACAAAGCTACTTCACTATTATTAGCCCCTTCTAATAGCTGAAAATTAACCAAACCAAAAATGACAATAACACTTGTGTAATCAGTGCCACTGCACTTATTTCTTTTGTACGTGATCTAATTAAAATAACCACCATCGTACCGCTGAATTCCTTCTTCAAGAAGAGTCTGAAATCATTTCGTCCTCGAGGGTCTGAGAGCAGCTCTCCAAAGCTGAACGTCCACCTCTCCACACGCATTTTGGTCGGTATTTCCACGCTGTTACACGCACAGAGGAAGAAAGTTATTTTAAGTGATACTCCAACATTCAGTTAAATCTCAGTGAATAAAATATAAATTATGTATCGTCCTCAGCTGACTCACTTCGGCATGTTCAAGGTCCAGTACGTGGCATCATCAGTGAGCCAGGGGTTGCTGGGAAGACACTTCAGGAGGAAAGGGTCGTGGTTGTTATAGGTGGCACAGTACTTCACCAATCTGCAAGAGCAGGGGAGAATAATTTAGATAACAGGCAAGAGACTTCTGACCTCCAGATTATTTTTAAAAGTAACCAGGAGTAACCAATTATGTTGATCATGCTACTGAATGGATATCTTAGAAAACATAGAAGAAGGTTAAGACACGGGTGAAAGAATAAGTGATTTAAGTGGCGTCAATCCAGGATTTGTTTTACATTCTCTTGCTGAATTAAAAAAATATACACATACAGTAAACCTAACACACTGGTGAGAGAGGCTAGCTCTGTGGTCGGGCTGGAACTGTATATTTTGTTATATAACTTGTATGAACTGTGGATCATAAAACTGATAAACTGTATAATTAACCCAAACAGTGAACGCAACAACTGCAGGAAGCTATTTGGATTCATTTTTAGCAGATTATTTCCTGTGATTATTACATCAGAGAGGAGTTTTCCTGATATTGTCAGAAGATGTTTATACAATTCTCTGTCTGTATTATGTTTGTATTTAACAATCATACATGCTTAATAGGTTTCTCTTCTCATCTGGCCATGACTTTTAACCTGTCCTATATTTGGTAAGAGGGTTAGTGGAAATGTGTGCATGCTATTTTGAGGCATACACTATATGATGACAAACTGGTTTGGCAGAGATATGAACAGACTGGAAATATGATGGACTAGCTTACGCGCCAATGGACACAGATGACTTCACTCTGGGCCTCATGATGGACTGCTGGGTGAAGATCATCTACAGGGAGCGGAAGAGAGACGTCAGCTACAAAAATGTCAGGAAAACAGATCTGTCTCTATGGATCACTGCTAATGATAAAAACAGCTGTTGGTTTATAAGAGACAAGATGAGGGAAAAATGTTTGAGATGTCATGAAGGGTGGAAAATAAAATCTCACTCACAATTCTCTCGTAGAAGTCGGGTGTTTTTGTCTGCGGGAGAAAATATATTAAATAGTTACAGATTGTATGTCACATCACAAAAAGTCAAATAAATAAAACTAATTCAAACAAATATAGCTACATCTATAAAGAGGGATGTTGTGCTGTTTGTATATGTGATATTTATGAGGACCACTGTGAGACAACAATTTAGAAATTAATTTAAATTATTAAATAAATTGCTTTTAAAAGATGCTATTTTATATTTTGTGACAGAAAAATGCTCTTTACATACATTGTATATTGGATCCCTAATTATTAATTGAGTGAGCAAAAGAGTAAAACTTTGTGCAGGAAGACAGTCAAAAGAAGCTAGTACCATTTTGCAGCTTAATAATACAAAAGGCGTTTCCTTTTGACACGTGGTCGTCCATTAAGTTTCAATTTTGGCCCTCAAAGGGAGAAACATATGCACCCCTGCTTCAGAGTGGGAACATTTTGGACAATTCCTACTTCCTCAAAGTATCAACATCGATGCTGCAAAATCACAGATATTTTCTTCTTCCTTGTCAAAACCTGATGCCTACATTACCCATAATGCAACTTAACTGCAGACAGACACGAGCCAGTCTCGAAACGCTTCGGAACAATAGAGACTGAGGACTTTCTCCCAACAATTTTCAGGGTTTTTGCAGATCCAAAGTCTTTAGGGTGGTGACGTGGCGCTGACATGTGGAAAGTTGCGTGCTTGTAAACACTGTCAAAGGTCGTACCAACACTGCTTCGTGCATTTTCAATGCTTTAAAAAGCTCTCTCCGTTTTACGTTCTCGTCGCCATTAAGGCAACTACTTTTCCAATCGTCAGATGTTGTGCAGCTTCCTCTAGAAAACAATAATAGGCTTTAGACTATGTATTTCATATATGCAGTTGTACCCCCTAAGACCTGTAAACCGACTTTGGTTCCTCTTAAATCTTGGAATTTGGTTTAGGTCAAGGTTACGTTGAGGGTTAAGCATGTAGTTTTTGATGGTTGAAAGTGGGTTAAGACAGAGGGAATGCAGTATGACAAGTCCAAACAGGGAGGTTGTGTGTGTCTCTAACCAGTTTAAAAGTCTGACTACAAAAAGAGGACCATGGGAATTCCTGCAGCAGAGAAGAGAAGAGAAGACAAGAGAAGAGAAAAGAAGAGAAGAGAAAAAGAGATGAAGATTAATTTTAGTGAAAGATAAGTTTAATGATTGAAACAGCAGACAGGAAAAGGAAAGATTAGCAGCCTTTACTGCACCTGCATCCGTGCATTAAAGCCTCTTATTGAATATAAGCTGATTGACAAGAATTATATTCAAACAGGTCACAGAGACTCACCTGTTACCTCGTCTGTGTTAGGATCTATTCGTCGATCCAGTCCATAGTCCATGGCGCTCACTGTCCCCGGCTACACACAAACACACAAACCAAAGACTCATTAATTAAGGCAGATGGCCGTTTTATAATGCTAATCACCGTAGGCTGCTAATGTGTCACACTTTTCCTGACCATCTGACACAACAAGAGGCACTGTAAATTCAGTGTTGGACATTACAAATACAACTTACACCTATACAGAAGGAGAAAATAAAAGAAACATTAAACACAGATGGGCTACTCTTCCTCAATCACACATTGACCCAAAAAACACATTTTCTCAGGCACTACTGTCAAACTGGGGCACTTGAAACACATTCAATTGTTATTCAAGTGTAGGCCTAATGGATTTAATATGCAATGATATTTTCTTTTAAAAGAGAGGTGCAGGTGAAGAAGATTCAATTAAATTCATTACAATGGCTGTCCCAGTTTGCTAATATTGTTAAACTGGGACAGTGTCAGAATGGCATTTTTTTATTCTGATTCACTATCTCATGACAAAATATATAACAAACAAATGTAAAAAACTTTTAAAACATTTTTATAACCATTATTCACCTCAGAACACAATATCATTTCACTTTCCGTCACAGTTGACTGCAAAGTTGCTGAATATGGCATGCCACGCCCCCGAAAGTGATGTCATAGCCACAAAACATATACTTTATTATCACATACTGGTTTATGATGAGCTCAGCATTGATTTTTAGTAATGTACACATGTAAAGATAACACTGAGGAAGTTCAACACTTTACCAGTAGTCACTCTACATCCTGATTTTTATGCACTTTGAATGCAAAAGGAAGAAAAGTTATAGAAAGTGTCCTTTCCTAATAATGCATCAAGAAAAAGTGTAAACATTTTCTATATAAGAAAAAATTAAGTACTAAAAAGCAAGTTTCTGTAACTCCTTCACCTCCTTCAATAAAACCACAGCAAAACAACACGCATAAACAAGAACTTGTACCCAGTGTTACAGTATCAACACAATGTGACCTGCAATAATAAATGTCTGGGCCTCAAGATTATGTAACAAAGCAGGAGCTACATTAAGGCATGTCAGTTGATATTTGCTTCAGTGGAACGGATGTCCAAACAAATACTACTTAATCAAATTACCAAAAACCAAATGACACATGGTGCACCTGGGTTCTTTCAGGGACCCTGGAGGTTCGGGGAGCAGTTTCCCCACGTAGCCTGGTCACTAATCCACCCTCTCGGAAAACAGGGTGAAACTGAGACTCACAATGCCGCAAACACGAGGTGCAAACCGCTGCACCAGATTCTCCTACGCAGCGTGAAATATTAATCAGTGGTGCCCTTTTCCTCTGACTGGACATGTAATGGTAATGAGGCATCATGGGTAGAGATAATTAGATACCCTGGGAAGTATAGAGGTGGAGTGCAATTTATTTTCAGACTTCTCTGTCTGCTAGCAATCCACTGATAACTATCTGTGTGTGCGTTTGTGTGTGTGTGTATTCTCACCGGTGGTCTGTGAACCACCCAGTACGCTCTCTCCTGGCACTCAAACACCACACGGTCCGGTTTCTTCCTCTCCTTTGCAGCCCTAAAAAAATAACACACAAAGAGAATCGTAACACCTCCTTGATCTGAACACTGAGCGATGCCTTCGAGTTTCTTAAACACCTACCTGTACTGCTCTTTAGCTTGCATCACAATGAAATCCCATTTATGATTCATCCACTTGTGAAGGCGGTTATATTGCTCCTGAAGACATAAAATAACACCTCAGTAAATGCCAGCAAGCAAAATGAATTACACATGGGTCTCTCGGTCTCATTGTCACCTGCTCATGCAGCTCCAGTATTCCTTTCTTACGTATGTTTCTTTTCGCCAGATAGATTGCTGCAATAATGAAACATGCAGCAGTGTTAACTGAGTGTTGGTGTCAGGAGCGGGATATAAAAAACAACTAACAGTCACACTCACCGTAATCTGTATCCTCAACGGGCCACTGCTGTGTGGGCCAGAAATACGGTGTCTGGAAAAGACAAAAGACTTCATTTAGAGCCAAAATTATAAAAAGTTGAGATTTATATCACAAAACAAATAGTGAGCAAACACTTTTCTCCTTCCATCTGCCTTCTTTTCTGTGCTAATAGAAAATTATTTTACAGGAAGTTGCAAACATTAAAGTCCCCTGACACTAAAAAAAAAAACTTTTTTTTCTTTTCCTTGTTGGATGTTGATCTTCACTGTGCAGAATGATGTATGTGCATAGTTTGACACTGAAAGGATGTTTTCACATTCATCNNTTCTCTGAGCTCACTGAAAATCTGTTTTTAAGCCTATGATCATGATTTGTGTCACAAACAGTTTGGAAGTTAATCCTGGTCCAGTATGCAACTTATACAAGTGAGATGTAGAAACATGAAGCCACCAGTGCATAGACACTGAGAATGGACTTTACAGTGAAGTAGGAGACATCTTAGGAACTTTAGAAATGAACAAAATCTGCATATTTATAGATTCAGATATTTTCTATGAGGTAGAAGGAGTAGATGTCCTTTTTTTAATGTGGAAATTATACATTTATTGTGGAAACATTTATCAGACACACATTATTGTTCCAAACAGACTGTTTGTATATTTGTCTCATATATGTCTGGATGCAATCTTTAGGTTTAAAAGCTGGAATGACCTCAGTTCCTCCTCATTCAAATGTTCATTCTTCTTTTTTGCAAACCTTGGGACTTTGCATTTGTTGTCATTTATTTAGAATAACCAAACATTCACTGGTTCCAGGGTCTTAAATGTGAGTGTTTCTCTTTTTTATATCATCATGAATTGGATATCTTCGGGTTCTGGGCTGTTGGTCAAACGAGACATTGCTTTAGACACTGGGAAATGTGTTATAGTAATTCTTCACTATTTTTTTTTTGACATTTCAAATACTTAAAGATCAATCTACTAATCAAAAAAAGGATGATGATGAGAACTGCAGCTTTTATTATGAGCTTAGAAGCTGCCATGTGCTTAAGCCAAGAAAGGCATCAGTGAAAAAAGCTATGATCATTATCACAGTACTACGGTTACAGCTGGCTGGCTTTTATATTCAATAAGTCAATATAATTATAGAACATATTTAAAGCCAACAAATGTTGACTAATTGGCTTTGATTGACTCTGATGAAAACAGACATTTCATTAAAAATTCAGTCTTTGCCACCAACAAAAACTGTGCATGGATTAATATGTATACTAAAATAAAATGGTACGTAATATAGCATATAAATAATTTTACCAAAAAAACTTATTTTAACAGTAAGTTTAGAAGAAGTCTTGAATCTTCCACCACATGTTGGGGAGGTTGCAGTGTATTGCAGGATGTGTTTGATTTAAAGCGTCCTGTGGTGTTTGGTTTCTTTTAAACTTCTGTATCCATTTAGTTTTTCTTAACAAAGTGGATTGCGTGTGGAATTAATTTCCTTCCTCATAAGACATTTTAAAAGCCATTGTTTTAAAATATCTTTCATTGTCTACTTGCAGTCCTCTTCTTCACTGACTTTGCTGCCATATTCCTAAATGTTTTTGTGCATTATCGCCCCCAACCGGTTGCTTATCTTCCTGTGAATGCGCAATACAAACAAATACATTGACCCACTCAGAAGCACATTGCTCCTTAGCGTTATTAGTGGCTAAAGAACCCTTTAAAATCTGGCAAGAAATTCCTGTCCAAAGATAGTGTCCTTGGGTCTGAGAATTTTTAGGTTTTGAAATGTGGTTTGTGTACCTGGAAGCGATAGAGGGATGCATCTGGTTTTATCACTAAGCGTTTGTGGTCTTGAAGAGGGTAGATGTATCCTAATGCCACCAGCATAGACCCAAAACTCCTCGCCTCTGAAGACAGCAGAGAGACAAGCAGGAGGTTAACTGTGGCGTTCTGCTTATACTCACATCAAGAGAAGGTTCATGGCTAATTCTAATTACTTGAAAGGTCAAACACTTAAACCTTACATGATAACATCATAAAAACTGGATTTTTAACACATGTACGTATATGAATGGCATCAGCTGCCTCATTTCTCTCACCTTGTGTGTCTATTTGGAATCTGTCAGCTAACCACGCAATTATATCTTCACCTGAGGAGAAAAGATGGTGGTCAGGGGTGACAAAATAGCAGTTACAAAGGCAGCTTTGACAGCGAACATCAAGAAATAAGTGTAGGTGGGCGAGTGCCTCCAAATGCCAGACCCCTCTCTGATACACCACGGCCGTCTGTGTCGATAGCCTCTGAGCCTCTACAGCTAATGTGGGGAGACAGATGGAGGAGGAGGAGGGGGGGAGATGAGGTCCGCGGAGGAAGCACAGCAAGAAACAAGGAGGAGAGGAAAGAAAAAGAAAGAAAGGAAAGGAGAGGAGTGGAGGGACCGGAAAGGAGGAAAGGAAAGCAAGGGATACGAGGAGAAAGGAGAGGAGGGGAGAGGCAGGAAAAAAGGAAAAGGAGAGAAGTGGAGAGACAAGACAGGAAATGAAAAGAGAATATATAAATGGAAAGGAAGGGGTGGGAGAGGAAAAAGGAAAGCACTGGAGAGGAGGGGAAATGAGAGAGGGGAACAAGAAATTAAAAGAAAGAAAAAAGGAGAGGAGAGGAGAAAAGATGAGATGCAAGAAAATGGGAGAAGAGGAGAAGAGAGGAAAAGAAAAGAAACAAGGAAAAGGAAGATGAGAAGGAAGAGAAAAGAGGAGAGGAGAAGCAGTTTCAGCTGTTTTAACCTGCCTGGATTCAAAGCTTGCAAATGACGTACAAGTCTAGGTTTCCTCTCTTCTCTTTCTCCTCCTCCGCCACCTCCTCCTCGCTGTCTCTCTTTGTTTTTCTCTTGTTTTCTGTCTCTGTTACTTGCGCTTTTCCTCTTGCCTGCTCAATCACCATCCTCCTCCTTCACCTCCTACTTTTTTCCCTCTCTCTGACTCTGAGACCGCGGGGGTTGTCATGGAGATTAAATCTGTAGCTCTCGAGTTTGAGCCCAGAGCTCTGGTATCCTCCAGTGAGACTATGCAGGCACAATCACTCAACCAGCTGCTGTATAATATCAAGTGTGTGCTGCTGTATGTGCATTCATCAGTGTGTGTGTGTGTGTGTGTGTGTGTGTGTGTGGGTCCTCTTTACCAGTAATAGCGTGTGGTATTGTTGTGATAACCAGTCTCTGAAGCTGTGACTTAACTCCTGTTTTGGGGTCCTGCATCTCCAGCACCACCTTCTCCGCCTGCAAAGAAATATTGGGTAAGGTGTGAGAGGAGGTTACGACGACCACTGACTGTGACTGTGTTAGTGTGTGTGTGTGTGTGTCACCATGCCAACAGATTGATTTGACAACAAGTTGCGTGTGTGTGGAGGAGGAGGGGAGGGGGAATCAAGGCAGCACATATCCTACTGTAATTTGTGGATAATAAAAAGCAGGTTTGATGGATTTATAAATGAAATCTGCTTCCTGTTAACCTATTTTAATGAAATATTTTGGAACGTGTCTCTCGCTGATCTGAAAACTCTGAGGCGAATTGCCCCCGTGGGAAAATACGGCTCGTAATGAATACTTCCTATCAGACAAACACTGGGATTTAGTGACTGTTATTGTCCAACTCTCTCTAGTTTTTTGTCCAAAAACGACATTACAATGAACCTTAACGCTGCATTTAAACATGGCGAGAGGTGAGATGAGGTTTGTGTTATGCCCTGATCTCATGGCTTCTGTTTGGCTTGTGTGTGGGAGGCGTTTGCGATGAGACACTGCCCTCTAAACAGTTTTTTAGTTATCATATCATCTGATCCCACAGCTCAGGTGTGTACTGGAAAGGAAGAAATCCAGTAATTTCATTCAGTTTTTTTTGTGTGTGTGTGTATGTGTGTGTGTGTTAGTATGTGTGTGAGAGCAGCTGACTCCTGGGCCTGTTTGAAGTGGCTTTGTGCTTTGAAGTCATCCTGGAGAGGCTATAAGCCCCAGGCTGAGCCGGACCAAAGTGGGCTTTCACAGACCAAAACTGGAAATGAGTTCTCTGTGAGCATTCCCCTGGAGAGTGGGACATTGTGAGTGCTTGGATCAATAGACTTAAAAAAATATATATATATTTTGCTAATGAAAGACTCTTTGTCTTGATTATTTTCCAATGCCAAAAGTTATCCCACTGTGATAAATATCCAGCGTCTGAAGCAGCTGAAGTGAATGAATTTGAAATGTGAGATGATGAATCGAGCCCCGCTCTGGCCAGGTTACCCAGGCTGTTGTTTTCCAATACTCAGTGTCTGGATTAACTTCTTTACAGTGGCTCGTCGGTGTAGATGGAGGCACTGATACTGATCCAGGCTTAATGCTTATTAAACTGAATGACCTTATCACTGTGAAAAGGTTGCAAGAAAACACAGTCTAACATTTAGTGTGACAGACAGATAGTGCGTACTGAAACCAAGATGACATTTGTTTGTTGTTTTGATGTCTTGTCATTCTGTAACATGTATTTCTGATTTTTTGGCTCTCATGAAATGTTCTTTTCCCCAAAGTCTGATCAATTGAGTGACTACAACTCAAATTTGCATGCATAATTAAAACATGGCACATTTGTTAACTGTGTTTTTTGCATTTCCTCAAAGCATTCTTAAAATACAAAGGGTAGAGCAAATGCCAATACAGCCAGGGTTTATGAGGTTACAGCAGACCACAACAGACCAATTGCATTGCGTTGGAGAATCCATATAAGTGACCTATCTATAGGTGCGTCTGCAGGTATAGTCTCCAAGCCTGAGCAGGGCTGTTATCATCATCTCTGATTTAAAAAGGATAGCTTACCTTCTTGAAACAAGCCATCCGCGGTCGATACCTCTGTCCATGATCCCGGATAGCGTTTCTAATGGTCATGGTGTCTGATGCTTTTCACCC
>NW_023339651.1:5743093-5745895 GCF_004916995.1 Morone saxatilis | reverse complement strand
CACACTCACACACACACATATACAACGCTACTGTCGCCTGTGAGCCCTGTGTCGTGTGGGGATGCTACAGGGGTAGTGCAATGATAGGTACTGATGCTGCCTTCAAGCACCCCACATAAGCTCATGTTTGGAAGGTTGGAAATTGGAAACACGCTGTCACATTCTCGTTTGTCGCCATTCAAGTGGACGTTATAGTTGAATTTGTTTTATAACACTTCGGGTACATGATAAAAAAAACAACCATGCAAATGCACAATATCAATCAATGACGAGAGATATAAAAAAAAGTCCAAAGCGATAAGAAAACAACACTTTATTCATCAAATATTAACAACAAGTCTGTGATTTTCACTTTATAAATACCATACAGACTGTAAAAAAAAAGTTATAATAAAGAAATATAATAAAATCGAAGCTTTCCAGTCTGCGTTTCCCATTTTATTGATGTTTGAAGCGCGTTCAAGTGTAAATTCTCACATTTCCAACAGATCGTGAACGCAGCATAGAGGCGAATCAACCAATCAGAGCGCCGCTTTTTTCCCAACAGCCAAACTGTGTTACGCAGTTACCAAACTGAGCCAGCAGAGGGCGACATGGCCTCACCAGTGCGGCCAACAATCCAGTCCGGTGTTCAGATTTATTTTAATTAACGTTAAACCTTAGACATTTATATACAGTTGTGTCAGTTAAAAACAAACCCTGAGTGTTTAATTTTAACCAAACGTGTCCATGAAAATAAACGTTTTTTGGTTGTTTTTTTTTCAGTTAATCTAACGTTCGCTAACTGCTACATTCAAACTCCAACTGTCATATTCTTGTGTCCCCGCGTGCAAGTTATACTCGTGGTATTAAATAACATATTTTAGACATATTTTTAACCGCGGATAATAATGTTAATAACAACGTAACACATAACAGTGTTTGTGTGAGTAACGGCGGAGCTTTAAAGTCACGTAAGATTGACGTTAAACAGTCAAAGCGACACTACTTCCTGAGTTTAGGGAAGGGGCTTGGTCCCGTGCCCGCGCCCCGCGAACGCGCATCAAATTAGCATCGATGAAGTTTGTGCGAACATGGCGGATTTCCTGCCGACGAGGTCCGTGTTAAAAGTTTGTCTGCCCGTCTGCCTGCTGAACAACGGCGAGGTGGAGCAGCTGCGAAAGTCCAAGGAGATCGACCGATGTCTCTCCCGGGAGAAAACGTACGTGAAACGGCTGGTGAAGATCCTGCTGCTGGGCGCTGGCGAGAGCGGCAAGTCGACTTTCCTCAAACAAATGCGGATCATCCACGGCCAGGACTTCGACCAGCAAGCCCGGGAGGACTTCAAAGCCACAATCTACAGCAACGTTATCAAAGGTGAACCTCGCTTGTTTGACGGCAAAGAGGGCGAAAAAATTACATTAAAAAAACGAGGCGTGTAAAGACGTTTAAAATGGATGTTAAGGGGTGGAGAGGGAGGGCGGGAGAGGAGGAGGAGGAGGGGGGGAAGTTTCCACATCTGGCTGAGAGAAAGAGAGAAAGAGAGAGAGAGAGGACATACATAAACAGTCTACATCTGCTGTCGGCACACCCATAGGAACCGCCGCTGTAGTCTCTCCTGTCTGGGGGCTCACGGCCGTGTCGGTATTATATATTTAACGTTATTTAAAACCTTCATTCAGCCACACGCCGGCAGCCTCTCAAAACAGCCACAGGCCACTTTCGTTACTCAATGACTAACCTTTAGGGATGTGAGCAGCTAGTGGAGGGTTAATCCCACCCAGTGCACTCACGGTGTGAAGGTGTTCCTGTTTGTCCACTCCGTGTGTGTGTGCAGAGAGTCTTTCTTGCACATACAGCAGCGTTTAGTGTCAACAGAAGCAGGGAAAAAGTTGCATTAAAACCTCCCCTCTTTGAGTGTTTTGACTGCAAGGTCAAGTGTGGTTGTGTTATTTGTTGTTTTCAGATTAAGTGTCGTTAATTAATTATTCATCCTGTAGAAGTAATTGTGATATTTGCTGATGTTTATCTGGCACGCTATGTTGTGACATCCTGCTGCATCACTCGGATTAAACAGGTTTGCAGGTTCTTTTTTTTTGGTTCTTCTAGTTCTCCACTTTGGGGTTTTATCATTTATTATGCTCAATTAATCACAATAATGTCATAAAATCACCATAATGACGTGTGGTAGCGCCTCAGAGACGCCCCCGGCCCCTGACAAATGTTAACGCCACCATGAGTTTTATAGTTTTCTCAGTGAAACTTTAAATTGTGAGCCATATCTCAAAGGTTTCGTTCACATTTGCCCGGCCTGATTTCAAGATACCACCAGTGGGCCTCTTTAAACTTCTTTTCACTTCCTCCCCAGGTGTACGTGTGCTGGTGGACGCCCGGGAGAAGCTGCACATCCCGTGGGGTGACCAGGACAACCAGCAGCACGGGGACAGCCTCATGGCGTTCGACACCCGGTCGGCCAAGATGGCGAGCGGGCAGCTGGAGACGTCCGTCTTCCTGCGCTACCTGCCGGCCATCAGCGCTCTCTGGGAGGACGCGGGTATCCAGAACGCCTACGACCGTCGCAGGGAGTTTCAGCTGGTAGGTGGATGAGGTTGACACAAGATGGTGGCCCAGCTTTTCTACCAGCTCACTGCTGATAAAAGTTTCTCTCAATCACTTAATGTACGAAAGGGTTTTCTGGTGTTTTCCCACTTTGGCTTCTTCAAAAAAAAAAAAAAGGGTTGAAAGACGTGGAAACGACGGTGAAAATAGAAAGTGAAACTGATTTAATTCTTAATTCATCCTCCCTTTCCTTTCTCTCTGTCT
>NW_023339651.1:5733981-5743068 GCF_004916995.1 Morone saxatilis | reverse complement strand
CATTTCTTGAAACAGAAATTACATTCTCAAAACGAACATGGACAAACCTCCAAAACACTTGGCAATTGTTCAACAGACAGAATTGTATTTCTCATTGATTTCATTACATTGCGGAAATGTAGGTATTAGTACATCTGTTGCAAATGATTAAGTAACAGTTATGCCTACATTTTAAGACAGATTTCCAGTGATATTATGCTTTGATACATTTTCTTTTACTCTGATATGGAGGTTAGCTGTAAATGTGGTGTGAATATAAAAATGGCTACCTGTTCCGTTGCCAGTGTGTGAGTGCAATGTGGTGATGTCAAAACCGTTAGAGGCGTACTTTACCTAAAAATTCTGTTTTTTATTTTATTGTGTGTTCAGTTTTATACACGAAGTTGTATTCTGGTTTAGCTTAGACAAAAAAACTAGGTATAGTAACCATTGTCAATGAAGGACTGGGCTAGAGACTGAGAGGTGGACATGAGGGGATCTGGTCCTTAATGCCATAAGTGACAGAAAACTCATAACATTTTGAACTTGTGCAGTGCGTCACACAAATGCCAAAGACACGATGGCATTTTGGAGGTACATGGCTATTTATATGAGAAAGAAAATTTAGTTTTGTGACAACATGAAGGTGAACTGTTTTTTGGGAGTTGGTAGGTGCGCTTTGGTGCAAGTGAAGCTATTGGTGTTGTGTGCTGAACTGTAAGAAAACCTAGCCAAACCAATGGAGAAAAACTGCAATATAAGTCACACAGTCCTAAAGGTCCATTTAACACATCTCACAATGTGCTACAATCTCTCATTTTCCAACACCACTTGGTTTGACTTTTTTAAAATCTATTTAATGTTTTAAAAATGTAAATAAATAAATGTATGTATTGTCAAAACCAAAAATATTGATTTCACATGAAAGCTAATTCTTATATTTGGTGAATGTTTGGTATTGTTGTTTTAAAAAGATTACTAAATTATCATAATGGTTGTTAATTGTTTTTTCTATTAACATAAATAATAAAGAAGGTGACTCATTATTGCAGCTTCAAAAGGTTGGTAAACCTACAAATCCTACATTTCCTACATTTCCCATAATGCAAATTGACTAAATGAATCTACTTCATGACTGACACAAGAGGAAAAAGGAGAGAGACGGCGGGAAAATAACAGAAAGGTAATATTAACGTCAATAAGTAATTTTACAACTGAACTTTAATTGTGGAATTAAATAACATTTTTAATAAAACGAGTTTGTAACTGTGGAAGTGACAAAAAAAAAGTTTTTGGTGAAATTGATTTCGAGTACTAATCAATCAACAATCGCCAAGTTAATTAGCACAATTAATTACACAGTAGAGCGACAATACTGCTCATGAGCGTATTCAACTAACGTAAATGTCTTTATTATATCATATTCATTAATCATTTATGCTGTATGTCTCATTTATGTAGACAATAGTTACAATAGTACACTGTATAGCTGTACTTGCTTATAAATAGCTTTATTGGTGTTTGATTAAAGTGCAAGCGAGTTTTTTGCAGTCAGCTGTCATCAGTGATTCCTCAGTTTTCTCCTCAGAAAAATAGAAAAATAAGTTGAGAGCAGTGAGAAAATGGAGAAAATGAGCAGCAGTCAGATGATAGAAATACACAATAGTACATGAGGTGATTTGCCCAAACAAACACAGACTATATAAACAGTCCTGTGGTCAGCTTCAAGCAAACAACACAAGGCAGAAATTTGCTTCATTTTCTGTTTGAACACTCCCCCCCCCATCAATGCCTGGTGGCACATTTTTCAAATTCCATGTCTCCAGTTTGTAACACAAGCTTTCTGTTAAAAATTCAAAGTCTGCGAGGCAAAGCTGAGATTTATTTTCTGACACTTTAAAAACCTCCTCCGCAGCCACTGAAAACATTATACGACTGTTTCTACAGGCTGAGTAGTACTCCTTGTGATGAGTAAAGTGCACTTCAGGTGTAAAATTGGTGGAATTCTCCTTTAATGGACTGATTGTTTCAGTTAGTTCATTGCAATATTTGCTTTGTCTCTTGGTTAGGCTGCTGGCTTGTGTGTTTTCTGTCAATGTTCCAAGGTGAACGTGATGTTTGTTGGTTTATTGACTGTGTATAAAAAATGTATTCACACTGATAAACAACGGGACAGAGCCTGGGGGGGTCCTGAGTGGGAAAACAACACTATTAATGGAATTCAGTTTAGAACAGCTGATGGTGAAAGGGAAAGAGAAAGAAAAAAGGCAGAGAGAGGGAATTTAACAGCAGAGCAATACAGTGAGGTGATTTAAGGAAAAGAAGGCAGGATACGTGACAGGATGAAGGTGAATAATACCGAGAAAACGGGAGCAAAAGTGGGCTGGGAGAGGAGGAGGGGTTGCGCTGAAGTGAGCGAGAGGGAGGAGAGGAAGGGAGGCAGGCTAAATCCTCACACCATTATTATCAAGACTCACATGCAGCCCCTCCTGTGATGGAGTGAGAGGAGATAGAAAGAGATAAAGAAAAGATGGAGTTAAAGAGGAAATGGAAAGCAGGATTACTGGTGTGACAGCACCGGCAGATGAGCGGCAGCGCAACGGTGAGGGAGAGAGAGAAACTCTGGTGGAAAAAAAAAAGAAATCAGTGCAACAGGATGAGGACCTGCTAGTGCACAGCCGGCCCGACCCCGCAGACCTGCCATCTGTCCCGCTGTTCTCTCCGTGTTCCTGACGCTGCCACCAGCAACCAACATCTGGATCACCTCGCTTCCATATGGGAAAAAGGGCAAGGGGGGCCAGAAAACCCAAATCTTACTCTCATTTTTGATCACACAGGACCCGAGAAGGCTCATCATCACCAGGGGGATCCCTTGCTGCGGAGTACCACCACCTATGGGGGCGGGAGGGGGGGCTGATAACTGGACCTAAGGAGGGGAAAACTTTTGCTCCAAACATGCAGAGGCGTGCACAGGACCCTTTCCTCATCTGTCTGTGAGATTTTTCTAACTTCCCATGGATCTGTTGTGTCTCTTACCCCCGAGCAGGGAGAGGGAAAAGGAGACAGAGGAGGTGGAGAGGGGGAGAAAGGAGGAGACGGCGGGGAAGCGTCACCGCCACCGCTGTTGAAGTGTTACCGGCGTTTGTGCTCCTCTGCTGAAGAGGCATTTTGTCACTCTTCCTCCCCCCCTTTCGCTCCTCTCCTCATCCGACCAGCGGGGAGCCTGAGGGATACAGACGGGGAGCTAAACACAGTGGGTTTATGCACACATGCACGCAAACACACACTAACAGTGGCTGGCTGCTCGTCTAGGGGCTCCCGCACCTCTCGTCTTCTGTCACCCTGCTTTTCCCTCACTTCCTTTCCTCTCCTTTCCCATTTTGATGTCCTGTCTTCACCTTCATGACCACTTGTAAATGCGTTCACTGTAACACTCGCAGAAAAAGAGAGAAGTGAGAGAAGGGGCGAAGAAAGTGAGGAGTTGAAAAGAGAGATTTTTCTGGAGAAGCAGGGAGATCACATACGCTTGCTGTCACGTTGTGAAGTCCTCCAGGGGAGTGTGCAGACATCCAAAGCTGCCAAACACACTAACACACACACACACACACACACACACACACACAGACAACTCATTCGCTCTCACACAGAGACTTGGTCTAAATGCGTACTCCTACAGGTGCTGAGAGGGGAGAGAGGCAGGTGAAAACCGAGTGAAAAGGAAAGAAACAGAAATAGAGAGAAAGACATTTGGAGGGAAGCAGCTGGGGGAACGATGGAGCAGCGGGAGTTCAAGTTGGATGACGGCAGAAAGCACAGGTAAGTCTGTCACACACTCCCTCACACTGTTATTCTGTCATCTAATCTGATCTACTGTCAGGAATTCATACTTTATATATAAGTGAGGCGGACAGATATGGAGCGATAGATAGATACTAGAATAAGAAGCTCAGGGGGGATATGAGTGTAGACACACAATACGAGTGCAGTCATACTTTCAGTTTTCATAAGTGAAGAGTTTCCTCGAGAGAAGGCTCCCATCTGCTGCTGACAGAAACAGAACAGCCAGTTGTTACTATAACAGGAACTACTGTAAGAGGACATATTAGCATTTTTTCACTCTGAGCTTTGGCGGTTAGCTGCTTGTTTGGAGTGAGTAAAAGTGTGTGTGTGTGTGTGTGTGTGTGCAGTCCTTCCACACCTGCACTTACTCAGTATGACTCATTTACTTATGGATTATGGATGTTACAGTTGCAGTGTTTTACTGTCGTATCAGTTATCTGGTAATGCTCATTGATTTGTCCCATAAGCTGAATGTAGCAGCTCTCATTTTTCTCCATTAGTGACAGAGGCTCCTTTTCTGCTCCAGTTTACATATATCATGTTTATTTCAGGTGCATAGTTCACAGTAACACGGAAAACTAGTGGTTCCCAACCTGAGGTTCAGGGCCCCATCAAGGGCTCACAAGATAAATCTGAGGGGCCACAAAATGATTAAAGGGTAGGGTATAATAAAAGAAAAAAGCTTATTTTTCTTTTCTTCTACACATCCTCTAAGGCTGTAAACTGATGTACCATAGTTTCTTTCAGCTGCTGTTCATAGATCAGTGGCTGCCAACATGGGTTCTTTGGCCCTAAGATAAATCTAAGGGACCTCAAGATTATTAAATAGACAGAACAAAAGAAAAAACATATTTATTTTGCACAAATTTTAATTGATTTTTGTCTAATTATTTTGGTTTTGTGAAAGACTGCAAACCTTTACCTGTAGAGGCTTCTGGAAATCCTTTCTAAGACTACAAACTGCTGCAGTTATAAGTATATATGTATTTATATGTTTAGCTGCACAAACCTGTGGTCAAAAAAGCAACAAGTAACACCAAGCTAAATAACAACATTATTTAAATAAAAACAAAAACATATTTCTATATTATATTATTTTTTGCTTTAAATAACAAACTGGATACTTTTATCTCTACAAGCTTCGGAAAATCCTTCAACTGAAACAAACTGAAAACACAGCTTACAGCTCATGTACACACTGCACCTGTGATAACAGGTTTAAAGGAGACACCGATTGGTGTTAAAGGGTTACAAGCAGACAAAGGGTGGGAACTACTAACGCAGACAATCAGGAATATGTGTGTGAATGTGTGACTGAATGCATACTTGCGCCATTTTATGTTATGGTGTTTCAGCGTCTGTTTTAAGCAGGTGTGGCAGCAGATTGGGTGTGACAGATATTTTGATTGCTTTACGTTTGACTGGTAGGGGCCAAGCTGATCCAGAAATGCCCCTGCCCCGCCAGCGTCACTCATCTTGGGCTGATACGTCCGGCCTGCAACGATTTCCTGTAAAGCTGTCAAGTCTTTACGTGTGAGAGCAGAAACCCACAGGGAGATGGAGTTGCAATGTTAGCTGTTAAAACCCTAATTATGATAAATTTATGTTGCAGACGTTATGTGATATGTTTCATAATAAGCTCAGGGGTTAAGCATGACACACTCATTTATTCATATTGTGGGTTTAATTTGTATGTTTATTGGCTGTGAGTGTGTGTGTGTGTGTGGGTTGGGGCATGTGTGCATATGTGAGCATGGACACAAATCAACTTGTCCTCCACAATTCATGCTTAAGAAGGAGAGATGGAGGGATGAACAGGGGGGGAGCAGTTGAGCTGGTTGACGCTGACAGAGTGGTTGCTCTTGGTTGAGGCTCGATGGTGTGTTTACTGTCATGTACATTACTATTAATGTAACTGTTTTAATGAGGCCTTCAGGAGAGGTTGAGTCTCATTAATCCCAACTGTGATTTCCTAGTACACTCACTCATCTATTGAATTTTTAACCAATTCTTTTTGTAACCACATGTTGACAAGCACAAGATAATGTAGCCTTAATCTATGTAGTGATGTCTGAGCGAGTGCTGTCTTTACTCATAAAGTTAATGGAAGATTATAATGCAAACTAATATCATGTCACTTTTGGTTGTTTTTTTGTTTATTTGTGTACTTCCTGTCGCTGAGGACACCCTTGAAAACAGGATAGTTTATCTCAAGGGGTTATTATAATAAAGAATTTCTAACTAATAAGATATTGTATCAACAGACTGAATTGGCATTTAAAAACTAGAGATGTGGGTGCCCGGTTAGCTCACCTGGTAGAGCTGGCAACCATGTACCATGTTGCTACAGCGGCCCAGGCTTCGAATCCGACCTGCGGCCCTTTGCTGCGTGTCATCCCCTCTTTCTACCGCCCTTTCCTGTCTATCTTTCAGCTGTCACTATCAATAAAAGACCACAAAAAAAAACTACACCAACATCAACAATTAGTTTGTCTCTCAGTATTTTTTGTGGCCGCTTGGGGGCAGAGGAACTTCTAAGGCAAAGTTAAAACCTTTGCTTATTTAGACATCAAGCAGATACAGAGCGATATAGCATATGGGGTCATATTTCTGATGACGTGATGAATAAAAGTTGAACATTCACTCTTCATTCAGCTCTGTTTTGTCTTTACCTGCTAAGTGCTCCACTGTGTTCCCCAGCTAGTCGCTAACTCTGTCTGTCTGCTGTTTGGTGCTGAGCAGGTAGCATAAACTGCTTATCAGAGCTAATCAGAGCTAGTTATCAAATACATGATAATATACTTTGCAGATCCAGGTTATCCAGAAATAAGCCATTCTGCATTAGTACTTCTACTTTTGGTACTTTAAGTATGTTTTGCTGCTAGTGCTTTAACTTGGTAAGGTACAATTTTAAATGCATGGCTCAGCCTTGTAACAGAGTATTTCTACATTTTGCTACTTTTACCTACTAAAATATCTGAGTACTTCTTACACCACTGAGTATAGATTTCAGTCATCACAGCAAACCACAGAGAAGTCCTTCTTGTACTTGACATACTTAAAATCAAGCATTCATTAGGAATACCAGTATCAGGAAAGGAAATCATTGCCGGGAATATGTTTTCACACTGGAATTTCTTGGACTGATCTCGAGGCTGCATAAATGAGGCTCTAGAGAATCCTGATGTTTCATGCAGCTGTCAGAGAGCCGCGCCTGCAGTATGTTGATGAGAGGAAGCCCGTCTACTACATTAATACTAGGCCACTAATTCAAGCTCCCTAATTAATGCAATCAAATCAGTTTCGAAGGTGCTGTGAAAAAACAAGGTTCAAGGCAGACATGTTGATAATTCTCTGGTGATGATGCTCATCCCATCAACTAGATCCTCTCTGCTCATTTCCTCTCCACCCCCCGGGGGACTCAGTACAGGGACTCCATCATATCCCAGCTAAGTAGTTAAATGACTGAATGTTCACTACTGTCTATGTGCTGCAGTTCCCAGGAGGTATAATGTACATAATGGTACTGTTTATTCGAAAATCACAATGTTTTTTTTTTTCCATTGTTATGAAAGAGGAAAAATCATATTATTTCTCATTTTGGACACCTGTATGTGCAACATAACAACATAGCAATCGAGAAAAACTGTAATTTTTCTCGATTGCTAAGACATTATTAATGAATGTAGGAGCACAGCAGAAGTCTTCTATTACGAATGAGTTACTATTACAATTGTTCATTGGTTAACACGTTCTTCCAATCAGTCCTTATCCATCTATAAAACATACTGTGTTGCTATTTGCAAGCATAGATCAAAGAGGCCAATACACAACAATAAAAATGTTTTTTTCTGAGTACTGGGTAACAAAGATTTATTGTTTCTTTGGTGAAGCCAATGCAGTACTAAAGCTGTACCATAATGAATGGATTTGTCTAGTCTAGGTGCGTACTGTAGGTCGTACATGTCAATGACAGTTCATGGGCACAGAAAGACTTAAATAGAACGAAGAAAACTTTCTTAGACTTTCTTCTACAGTATTTTAACAGAGCATCTCAAAAAAGTGTAAGAAAAGTGCAGGTGCAGAATACAGCAGAGTTTGTTATCTAGTAGAATAATCATATTGGAAAAAACAATACAATTCATGTTCTGACTTGCTTCCATTTTTTGCCACATACTATAACTATGTAAAGTATACAGCACAGGCATTATTGTGTATTTGGTTCCATTGTGTAATGATGAAATAATATAGCCATTTGACGACAACTTGTGTTATTTTATGGAGTGTTAGAGCATTCTGTAAACAAAATGTATAATTTTGTCCATGCAGCGACTTTTCAGTTTAGGTCTGTGTGTGAAAATGTAATTTCTAAATGGACAAATGTGTTCAAGCAAAATTAAACAATGAACAAACATTTTGTTTTTACTTCTTTCAGCGCCTACTTTCAAGCAGTTGATCCCAGCTTTCTGTTGCCTCATAAATACTTTAATTAAAGATCTTATGTGTACCCTCTTTTTATATGCCTGAAAGTGAGACATTAACTGGTTCATAAACACTTAAATAAGGGCCTGCTACAGGTTGCATGAGCAGAGAAGTTAAGAGTTCAATTGAAGAATGATTTAGAATTTTTAGGATGTTTTATTTGGTAATTTATTAGAAGCCAAGACACAATATGAAGTATTATTCAAGAAACACACCTAAAAGCAATAATACGCTTATACAGCAGTTTGTATAGTATTAAAGCTTGTTTTTATCATTCATCCATAAATCTCTGTGAGAGCTGTAAAACAAATGTTAGAGTTCTGACTCTTAGGTAGAGAGAGGGGCCTTGATACTGTGGGTTGATGATGAAGGGTGACTGGCTGTACACTGCTCTGATGCTATAGGTTTTTCCTCATTTTCCGGCACTGTCACACTGTAATCCTGTTGTCCTCTTCTCCCATGTCCTATCAAGTCTTCCAAAATGTATCACTGCAGCTGTACGGTTAGTTTTCATTAATAACACACCGTAGAAGGAATTTGTGGTGTGTATAGTCATTTTGATGCTGACACAGGTACAGTCTTATTGGTCCCAGTGAGAGAGTTTATCGCACATGGCATGAGCTGCACTCCATCTGGAAATCTCCATAATAATAGAAAACTGGTTGCATACACTACCGTGCTCACTCACTTGATTTGCACACGTTAATATTATTTTGGAAAATAAGTGCACAAACGCAACAGGATTTAATGTGATTATGCAATTTTTGACAATAATGAGTCTGGTGT
>NW_023339651.1:5708573-5733969 GCF_004916995.1 Morone saxatilis | reverse complement strand
TGCAACACATTGTGCTCTGTCCCTTTTGTTCACATCCTTTCTATGCCGTAGACACACTCTGTTGTATTGCTGCTAATCTGGAGCAGACACACCCACACACCCTATCAACTTCCTAACCACCACCCCCACCACAAACACACACGTACACACTCACACTGCTAATCTGAGGCCTTGAGGTTATGCTGCCTTTTTCCAGAGATTACACTGTTACCGCAACTTGACCTGCTCTCTAGTCATATGATCCACCCAGTGAGCACTCGTATATTCTCTCTGTCTCTTTCATCCTGTTTCCATGATTACCCTTTCCCTCCACAGTTCTGTTCCTTTAAGTTTATATTTTGAGTTATATGATTACTAAAACTATTACTTACTATTACTCACAGAGCTGAGAGGCTGTTCAGCTTTGTGTCTCACATCTTGAATAAGCTGCAACAAGAGGGAGATCTTTATAATTGTAAATTTCTTTGTTTCCCTTCACAAAAGGGTGAATAAATAACAACAACAGAACATCTGTACTGGCATCTGCTATGGGCCAAATTGTTATTTTAAAAGTTGGTTTTCCAATTTTCCAATCAGTGCATCCCTAGTTAAAACTCATTACTTTTCCTGCATTAGTGTCATTTGTATACTACTGTTTGCAAATGCAGTGAGCCTGAATTCTGAACAACAAATAACACAAGAAAAGCAGTAATTCACAAAAGGATTTGAGTCAATAAATTATACTTCATAAAGGATTTGTGGTAGTGTAGCAGTGAAGAGTGTGATTTTACATGCATATACTTATTGTTGCATAAACTACAGAATTAAAAAGAAACCTAGACATAAAATGTTAATGTTTACCAATATCCAACAATCTCCACAAAATCTTCATGTTTAGATACCTCCGAATAGCAGACACTCAGTGTAATTACTCTGAATATTTGCAGCTTGTTTATAAATCTATCTCAGAATATGAAGATCCACAAACTTTAATAATGTAGCAAGCAACAACATCTCACAACCCAAGGGACATCAAGTTGTCTCTGTATACAGTATTAATTTAATGCAATGTAAAATTAGCCATATGCACTGCTGTGGTTGATAAATAAAAGAGTTGGCTGAGGATTATATGTGGTTACCTGTTCTTTAGCTGTACATAAATGTTGATATCTCTACAGTACAATTTTTTTGTCTTTTATTTTGAAGATTATTTAAACCACAATTGGATGCGGTTTGTCTCCTGTATGCCACTTAGAACCTGTTCCTTTCAGAGTTTTGTTGCGTGGGGGGTTTGTTTGTTTTTAATCTCCACCTAGCACAAGTGGGTGGTGGGTTAACGGCGGCTCTGTGCTCACATCTAGATATAATGATTCACTGGAGACAAATAAAGGGATCTCAGTGCATCAAAACAAGCAATCCCAGGATTAACAAGAGGAGAAGTGTAACACAGCCTTCTGCAGACTATAAAATCTGCATAAACTCCCAGGGGAATAGATCATATGTCAGATTTTGAGTGATTTTATGGGTAACCTCCAATAAACACCTGTCTATATAGACTTGATACCACAGCTAAAATTTTAAAAATGTCACTATATGCAGATGAAACTGCTCTATACACTTCTAATACATAATTCAGTTTCACAAAAGAAAATGTGCAACACCTTTTGCAAATGCTAACGTAATCAAAATGTCTTTGAGCTGTCTAACCAAACATCACATCAACAAAAACACACAAATCTATAGAGTAATCTTTAATAAAGGCTGCTCCATGTCAATCATTCCAGCTATAACCAGGTATTGACTAAAGGTCAATATCTATCAGCATCTAATAAAAGGTAGATTGTCTTTAAAAGGTTCAAACTGTATATTTATTGCTGTGGGCACCTAAAGCCCAGGAGCTTAAAACCTCATTAAGATGAATGATTGATATGCCAGGAGCATGAAGGGGTGGGACACATTTAACCCAGTGTTGCTTTGAAAGTAGAATCAAAGCTGGGAGGTGCTGTTAATTATCAGGGTGTCTCTGATGGCCATAGATGAGACCGACACTCTATATAAAATCCCTTTCCAAATATGTTTGTTTATGTGGAGATCTTTATTTGCTATAAGCCCACCTGTCTCTATCAAGGGTTCAAAGGTATTGATTCAATAAGGAAATATCTTCAAAAAGCAAACATTTGATTGAAGTAGCTTGCTAAAGATGCAAATTCTGAAGGTATACTTTGAGTTGAACGTTAAATGCACACCAAAAATCAGGTGTTGATCACGGCAGTGACACATTATAAAAAAGGAAATGACCCAACAATCTCCAATAATTTTATCATTTCACTATTTTTTTTTATGTAGTATGTGCAGAGTTTGATTCTAGAAGGATGTTTTCACATTTTACATCTTTACTTAAAAGTGAAAAAATCTCTCTGTGCCTCAGTTGAAAATCATTTTGCAGTTCTAGCTCTGAAGGAACAACCAAACACTGGCTGTAGGGATAGGACCATTCGCATTTTTTGGCGCCATTTTGTGGCCACTTGGCCAGTTTCTTTCTCGGGGTGCAACTGCAACGACACCGCTAGATGCCAAAACATTTCCTACACACTGGACCTAGTGTATGGACAGTATATTTAAGTTACCATAAACTTGTGTTAAACCTTCATTAATGTGTGGTAAAAACTAAAACAAAACCAGTGATCCAATAAACCGTAGTGAAGTAAAAACTGTAACTGTTATCCAGTAAACACGTTATGTAATTCAAATTAAAACTTGAAAACTGTTTTACATTTGCACCTGCCATATGGTTTGTTTAATGGGAGGATGTTATGGCAGTTTTCATTTCTTATATTATCTGTGCTTGGCCGATGGAATCATTTCGCTGGCTGAAGTTAATGTAATGTAATGTAATCCCAGTGATGGAGGGTCGGAGGGACCTGTGTGGGCAGTTTTGGGCATCGCCTGCTTGTACTCCCCCCGTGTGTGTGTGCGTGTTGAATCAGAGATGTGTAGAGATGAAAAGGTGTTACAGTCATGACCACTTGGGGGTTGGATTATGGGAGATTACATGCACCGCCACACTTTGCAACACGCTGACACACAACACCACACAACACACCAACACCACACACACACACCCACACACAGTTTTCCTTATACACAAAGAGTCTACAATGCAGGGTAATTACTATCAACAAAAGGGTCAGAGAGAAGTGAGACAGACCTGGTAGAAGAAATCAAGGGATGGGACATGCTACAGACGATTTATGATGAATTATGGTCAAAATCATCATAAAAGTAACAGGCTGTATTTTGACTCTTGCTCTCTTCCCTTCTTCTCCCTTCCTCCTCACCCTTTTTTCTCCTCCTCCTTTCCAGGGCAGTTATGGCTGCCAACATGGCCATTCCCAGGGGACATTCTCCTCCCTCTCCTGCCTCCTCTCCTTCTCCTCCTCCTCTTCCTCCTGCTCCTCATCTCCTCCCCGCTCCCCCTGCAGGCCCGGCCGCTCCTCGTCCACCCATCAATCAACGTGGCGGTGGTGTTCAGCGGCTCCAGCTACCAGAACGAGGTCAGAGGTCGTCTCAGCGGGGAAAACTTTGTCGACCTGCCCGTGGTGGTCAGCCCAGTGACCGTGCTGGTCAACGACACCAACCCCCGTGACCTTCTGACACGCCTCTGCGATACTATGGCAACAGAGAGACTGCACGGCGTGGTGTTTGAGGATGATGTGGGCTCGGGTGCTGGGGCTCAGGTAAAAATGATTTATGCATTTTTAGGTTTTCTGATAAAACATCCTCTCAAGAGTCACGGTGTTCAGTCACCCACATCTGTGTTTCCTAAAGCTGCACAAAGTAACATTTTTATGTAAAAAAGCACCTGTCCTGTCAGCTTAAATCACAAAGTGGGGCTGCAAAAAAACAGGAAGGACTAATTCAGATGCCAAGCATGTACTATCTATACTCAAATTAAATTACAGTGCTGGTATGGTTTCAGATTGTAAAGGGAGAAGAAGTGACATCAAATCGTAAAAGCAAAATCTAAATGGCCTCCAGGGGAGGGAGTGCTCAACATTCTGGTACTATAAAGAAATACAAATTACTGGTGTAAAAAAAGTTACTTTTACTTTTTAGTACCTGAAACAAATGCACTTTACTGATTTACACAAGATTGCTCTGCTACAGTAACGAGAGTAAATGTAATTTGTTACGTCCACCCCTGACTTCTATCAGCTACTAATATGAACTGTAAGTCTGAGTAATTTGTGACATTACATAACATGATGTTTGCTTTGAAATCACAATAATTTATACAGTTCAAACCTGTTACATGCAAAATCGCCTGGTCCCCCTTTTTTTCTTTTCCCTTTTTAGCTGTTCTGGAGCTTTGATTGTATCTCATGATGTTCACCAGCAGATGGAGTTTGCCCAGTTATTGTGCAATTATAGATCATTTTCCTGAGCATTTTGAAGGTGCCTTAAGGAGTTTTCTTGTAAACATTCAGTGTTTCTCAGCTTCTCAGCTTCTCAGCTGCATATTGTAGAGGTCAAACAAACGTGTTAGATGCATTTCCCTCCTCATAAAACATTTACAAAGCCAAACGTTTTGAATTTTTTTTGAAAAAAATCCACATGATACCATTAAGGACTGAGGTTTAAAAGTACAACAATTGAAAGCTTCAGAAAACTAGTGAGTGGACCTTGTGGTGAGATTATTTATCAACTGGCTGTTTCCAAGGTCAAGAATGAACTTTCGGGCTTGAGTGCTTTTTTTGGTTTGACGCATGACTCAGGCTGTTTCATCATGGTAATCAACTTTCATGCAAACACTGAATCTGTCTGTTTTGTCTTCAGGTGGCCGAAGTGGCACAGATCCTGGACTTCCTCTCCACTCAGACAGCACTGCCAATCGTGGGCATCAGTGGTGGCTCTGCAGTTGTCATACCATACAAGGTAATAATGAGCCGATCATTTCAGCACTCGCCCATCTCCACTCTGGAGTTTGAACCAAAGCTAGAGAAGTCTGCCTTCTTGCTATGCCACATAGATTACACAAAAAATATATGTTGTGTTCCAGATGTATTGATATAACATTTGTCCCAAACAGTATAATGAGCAATTAGGGAAGCAAGAAAAAAAAGATTATAAAACGAATACCCTGTCAGCAGAAGCCCCTGCTTTTCACAGCCTCCTGTCTTAGTCAGAACTCTTCCACACCAGCGTCATTCAGCTTAAAACAACTTAAGTAGGTCAGAGCGGTGGAACCTACTTTGGCAAGCAACTCGCTGCATGCAAATATTTGGATATGAGCAATACAGATGGGTGAATTATCAGCGATGACTGCAGCCATCGACCCTCATCAGCTCCTCTAATCCCTGGCTGGGAAAAGTCAGAGTTATGGGAAGAGAAACTTTGCGAGGGGAGACAAGTGCTATGGGCAATCTGCGCTTCAATCAATCATTCCCGCGTACTTGAAGAGCAGCAGGTTTTTCCTGCTATGATTTAGCATGTATCTCATTGATGAATGGAGATGGAGAGCAGTGAGCTGTGTAGTTAGATTGTAAAGAGGAGATTGATGACACCAGACGGATTCTTAATCTATACTTTTTCTCTTTTGAGTTGCAAAATGGCTCCATCCCTTCTTCCTCTCACGCTCTGTGCTTTCCGCTCATTTTCCCTTCCTTCCTTTAATTGCTTAACTGCCATCATCAACACCTTTTATTTATAGAAGCAACTATCACACATAGAAACACACATGCAAATGAACACCCTCACATATTAGAGCACACACACACACACAGCCAAATGGTTGCATTCCTACACCTATCCACCACGAGAAGCATCCAAACCGAGCTGAATAGTGTAGCTGTGTGGCTGCGAGTGGTGGATTCCACCCCCAGGCATCATTTTGTTGTAAACTATAGCATGTTGTATTTATCAGCTTCCTGTTAATCAAAAGGTATCAGATGCCAGATGTCACGTCATAGATGGGTATTAAACAGGAGGAGTTGTAGCTGCAGGAGGGTGATTGATTTGCTGTATTTTGATGGCGGAGTGGGAAAGGCAGTGAGTGAGTGAGTAAGAGACAGAGAGGGGAGAAAGATGCTTCGATGAAGCTTGGCTGACAGCTGCCTGAAGGCAGTGTTTTACTGTCTCACTGATAAGTCTCCTTTCCCTTTTTCACGAGTGAGATAGTCATTCTTGTTTCCCCCACTTCCCACATTTCCCTTCCAATTTTTCTTGCTTTTTGTCCACTTCTCACCTTTATTTCCACCTCCTTTCCATATTTCCCTTTACTCTCTCTATTCCTCCATCCTTCCCTCCATCACCTTTACTCCTTGACACATCGAGTTTTTTCGGCTCTGTTGTACGCCGGCTGAATCCATTAAGTCTGTGGCTGGAAGCAAGAGGCCTGTGCTCCTTTCTGCTCTCTCTGAGCTCCAGGACCCCATTAAACTGTTAATTAGACCCTTCAGGAGACTGAAGCCCCCCACAGCTCTTATCATTTACCCCAAAACCCAAACCATTCACTCTTCCTTATATTTTTCTCTCTTGCTGCCTGCTCATTGCATAACCTCCCTCTTCCCTCTACCTGTCGCTGCTCGACCTTAAATTGGCAAGGAGGTGCTCATATTTACACCAGATGTGCTTTTAATACACATCTTGGAGTGTGTGGGGGCGGAGGGACTTTTGCTTGGGAACCGGGGTCTTCCGGTTCAAGTCCCACAGGACCACAAAATTATGGGAGGTGTGGACTGGTTAAAGCTTCGGGAGAGGTGGCCAGTTCCTTGAGCAAGGCAACCTTTGTCAGTTATCAGCAATGTCTGGTTTGCAATTTGCAGAGCTGATTACAGCTGGCTCAGTCTTAGTTATTTAACCTCTCTTCTTAACAGTGGCAAAAGACAAAGATGGGACGTTATCTACCGAGAGACCGTTTGTCTGACGGGCCCAAAGTGTTGAGTGACAGTTCTCTATATAGCACAAAGAGTAAAGCACTCTCCTCTGAGGTCTGCCCGTCGAAGGCCTCATTCAGCCCTCCTCCTCACACTCCCCCTCAGTGTCTTTCTATCTCTTATACACTCCTTTGTTGTCAGCAAGGAGAAAAAAAGCTTGTCAGAGGTGTCTGGCACAATGGGACAGGTGGATTGGATGGAGAAAGACGTATGTGTGAGTGCATGATTCTCTTAGGGGATAAAAGAGCTCAATAGTGCTTGATTATCAATAGCCTGATGATGATGAATATCTTTGATGGCGGGTTTAAAAAGAAGCAGCACCCGCCCGGGCCGCCTATTTATGGTTCCTGTCTCAGTGATCTCTCTATGGCAGACAACAAGGAAGGAGGGAATGAGACAAAGATGAAAAGATTGAAGGGAGGAGAGGAAGTGTGTCTTTTGTCAGACGGCACACACATCAAGCGAAGGCAAAGAGGAGGAAATGAGAGAGCGCGAAGAACGGCTGAGAAAAGGCATAAAGACTGTTCAATAGGGCCTGCGAGGGAAAGAGAAAAAACATTGCAACGTGTCTCTCTGAGGAGTTGGAGATGAGAGGTTGAGTGTGTTTTGTCTTTGTGTGTGTGTGTTCTTGGCTGGCTGGCTGTGAGTCATTGCAGTGTGCTGGGTGATCATTAGAGGGTGCTGCATCCAGATGTTGAGTCACGGGAGTAGTAGAGCAGAAGACAAAGGGAGGAGAAAGAGAGGAGATAAGGGAGTGAGGAGGGAGAAAACTGCCAATGGAAACAACAAGAAACTTTAATGACAACAACAAAACTTTTATTTATTCGGCACAATATTGCACTGCCTGATAAATGAGCATTTCAATTATGATGGTAATGATTACAATAATTGGCATCAACATCAGGCCCCGTGAAAACCACATATCCTCAAATTTGGTGATTTTTATGTTTTCAGAAACACTACATGGCCAAAAATATGTGGACACCAAAAGAAATTTTTCTCTCTTCTGTGAAGGTGTTTGGGAGTTGCTCTCATTCAACCACAAGAGCATTAATGAGCTCGAATATTGATGTTTGGTGATAAGGCCCAGCTCGCAGTCTGTGTTTATCCCAAAGGTGTTGGACAGGGTTGAGGTCAGGGCTCTGTGCAGACCAGTCAAGACCTTCCACACCAAACTGGGAAAACCCTTCCCAAAACTATTGCCACAAAGTTGGGAACACACAATAGTCTGATGGCATCTAAGAAGCCTTGACCAAACAATGTGAGAAAAGACCAAAACTTACAATTAACTGATCTTAGTAATCAGTATTGTCTGTGTAACCTGAGCTTTCTCTGTGCCATAGAGCTGCATTGTTGTTCAAAAACTGTTTAAACAGTGAGTCACAAGGGTTGAGGCACTGGATAACATATTCCTTCATTTCACATACACCAACCTGTTACTGTAAATACTCACTAAAGCACCAAATATGTACTGTATTTAATACGTTGCTAAAAATAGTCCCTAACAAATGCACTACTGTTTGAGTTTTGCTAAAAACTACAATGCCCGGCTGTTTTAGAAAACTATTTTGCCTTTTTTTCTTAATACAGAAGTATGTTTATGTGATCGGTTTTAAAGATTGATGTCTTCAGCATGTATGAAGACAGGCTCTGGAATTTGACCCCAGATATCTGCACCACCACTTTTTAGTCTGGACCAACTGACATAGAAAATACACACATTAATCCACAGGTTGACATTATCATTGCCAAAACAATCCAAAAGTCAGCTGTCTCCTAGAAATTACTTTCATATTATGTTCAGAGACAGCACATTTTGACATACTGCATTTATGTAACGCAGTGGACTAACAAGGAGGTAGATATATGGGTGTGTAGTGGGCGTACAGTGCAGGACTGTCACACCACCGTCCGTCCAGGGTTCGCATCCACACTCCTGCAACAAAAAACACACAAAAGATCTGACATTTGAATAATACTGTAGTCACTACGAGTGGATAGTAGCAAGATTGTCCTTTTTTTTTAATCAAAACACATAATATAATATATTTTCAGTATCAACATTTTTGCAAATTGCCAGGTACGTTAATTAACAACATTTCATTATTATATTAATCGAAAATATAATTTGATGTGCATTACGTTTCCCTCAAAATTGATTTACTGTTAGAAATAAGTTAGTATATAAATGTAATTTCTAGGAGACAGGGCTGATATGTCCCATCACATAAAGGTAACAGCCCAAATTAGAGAAACTGTATAAAAAAACTATTAGCTGATGGAATAAAAGCACTCACACACATATTGCTGTTCCAGGGCGGTAAAACCTGAACTCAAATTGCACGTTCTGTGTAAAGTCTGCCGAGAGTCCAATAAAATAACTTCTGGGTAACTCTGACTTGAAGTGGTGAAGATCATTCAGACTGGCACCAGTAACTTTATGGTGCTGAGAATTCACCAACTCCTACGTAAAACCCTTTCACAACACACTGGACTGTCTCAAAAATGAATGATTTTGACAGGACATATAAAAGAACATAATTGCTTTTTGTAAAAAACTGTTTTCTATTTAGTGCTTAATAATGAGTGTGTGGTAAAACATTTTATGATGGCTGCTGTGAATCATTTTGAGAGAGAACAGATTATTTAACTACTGATGACAACGCCTATCTATTATCGTGAAGCATTGTTAAATCTCTCTGATTCTGAGAAAATACATGAATGTTTGATCACTCACAAGCCAGTTTTTGTTCATTACAGTTACAAACATCAAATAATGAGTGATCGTGGTTGTAGATGGTGATAAAGTCTGGAATAAACAAAGCCAACAGCTTTATGTGTTTGCCAGCAAACAGGAACAAAAGTGCCTTTAAAATGTGTACATGACAGATTTTTTGAAGCAAAGAAACTGTTGAGCTTGAGTATTCAAGCGTAAAACATCATTTATTACAATTTGAAGCTGTCAGTAGAAGATTATATTTCAGGAGTAATAGTCTCAGTCTAAGGTCACACTCTGCAATGAGTCAGACATCTCTCATTGGATCACTGTGCAAAGTTACTTTTTTGGGGGTTTGTTTCTGTGGCTGGACTGACCCGCTTTCTCCGTTTGTCCTTCTGTACTCTACTCTCAACCCCCCCATCCTCACTCCTGGCTCTCTCTTGGCCCCATGATCCAGAAACCAGAAACTCCATAAACATAAACAGGTCATGATCGCTGGGAATGAAAGCACATTAATGGCCAGACCACCTCCAAGCTTCACAGCATGGCCCAATAATTTCAGGAAGGTAGTCAATCAAACCACTAATTCTATGGTGTTGAGTGTGACAATTGTAAAGTATAAGTTGTTAAAATATATCCAAGGGGCTGGAAAAGCAGGAAGGTTTCCCTCCACAGTGGAACATTAATCAATTTAGCACTTCTGCCAACATAATGAGGTCACAAAATGTTCACTTTATCACAATAGAGCACAATTATTTATTAAAACAACCTGTGTTGACTTGTAACAAATGCTTTCACCCACTCTTTAAATGGGCTTGTTCCTATTTAAAGGGTCAGTTCACCCAAATTAATAAAAACAATCTGCTTTCCAGTGGTAGCTAACCATACAGAAAAAAACAACAACATATATCTATAGACTTCATCTGTAATCTTGTGTCCATTTGTGTTTATGTATGTTTTACTGGTGGATTGTAGCAACATAACAAAGAGGAAAGTACATCTAGTTACTGAAGATGATCACTTTCCTACTTAAAGAGAGAGGATATGCTGTTTTTTTGAAAAAAGCATGTTTCTCCATACGTACTTGAATAGTGCTTTCAAGTTTGGGGTTGTTTGTTGTCTTTCATTTTCCTCTTGAGATTTGCTTTAATGCTGTGATTCTCAGTTTCCACAAGGATTCTACTTGTATGGCACCTTTCTAGTCTTCCGACCATTCAAAGCGCTTTACACTATGTGCCATGTTCACCCATTCACACACATTCATACACTGATGGCAGTGGCTGCAATGTGAGGTGCTAACTGCTCATCAGAAACGGAAACTAAGGGACACATTCATACGCTGATGACACAGCATTGGGAGCAATTTGGTGGTTCATTATCTTGCTCAAGGAGGAGGAGCCAGGGATCAAACCGAAAACCTTCTCATTAGTGGACGACCCGCTCTACCTCCTGGGCCACAGCCGCCGAAACTACTTTCTATGGAAGAAATAGTCTCATTCATTAAGATGTCTCTCCCCTCCTTATAACGAGTTAAAAACATCTGTTTCAGGATGTTTTTTTTAAATTTATGAATGTGTGCTCTATATTTATTTATTCATTAGTCATTTGTGTGAGATGGACACTGGTTGTGTTTGTATCGCATATCCCTAAACTTTATAGAAGCGGAATACAAACTGCTAACTAAAGTACTGCTTACATGTTAATTCATCAGTAACAGTCATCCAATACAGTACTGAAGGGTGTTATTCTGCATAATGACTGCAATGATTATTTTTACTATATTATGACACCTTTTATTAAGTGACAATTTGAATGTAATTATGTATTTCGTCACTACTGCTGCTTTATCTGAATGTTGTAGTTAATTTAGATGAGAATTAATAATTTATATACTGCTGGGTAGTGGCTTTGTATGCAAAACTTCAATTTGCAAAGTAATTATGGTCATAATATAAATTGGTGGAGTAAAAAGTACAATATTTACCACTAATATGTAGTAGAGTACAAGTATTAAGTGCCAGAAAGTGGTAATAATGAGGTACCATAACCTCCAAATGGTCCTTAAATGTAAACTCTCCACCACTGGAAGCTTGTCGACAAGCCTTACATTAGAAATATAGACTGACATATACTGTACATGCATACATATATCCATACGTGAGTGAGCATCTGTATGTGCAACCCCCTTCCTGTTTGACCCACACCAGTCTTTCCACCGAGGGGAGGTACAGCACAGAGTTCTCCCTCGTGGGAGGAGAGGAGTGTGTGAGCAACCACCATGTCCACCGTCTTCCTGTCACATTACCATACGCTCCTGCAGTAGGACTGCTAATTACGTCTGTGTGTGACAGCCGCACTGCCAAGGTGGTGAGAACAAGACGGCTGGGAAGTGGAGGACGAGCGGGGTGGGGGGGCGACTTCTCATGTGAGCGTATGAGTGCGAGAGTTAGACACGGAAAAGGAGGTAATTTTGTTGTAATTCTTGCTTGATTTCACTGTGAAGGGTGAGTGTCTTTCATCACATTTGCTTCTGAGTTTGTTTGATTTTTCACAATTTAGGATGCTGATAATTGGACAGTAATGTTGGCCCAAGGTGGAGGGGGTCACCATATTATTCTTTTGTTTAAAAAGCTCAGACAAAACTAATTGGATTTTAATGACACTTCTTCACATGATGCACCTCACCACTCCTCCATCATATCAGATGAAGTGGGACACTATAGCTAAGCCAGGGCTGCCAATCCAGAGCCATTTTTTATTTATTCAGTGACAGCCTGACATGGTTGTGTACTGCTATTTTTATAGCTATTCTGGTGCGCAGCCCAGTCAGTGGTCTATTGGAGTTTCAGCCTCCGGAGGTGAGTCTCAAACAAGCTCACACAGAGCAAAAACTGGTAAAATGTGAGTGAAGGAGAGTCTAGCTGTGATATTCCTGTGATATTCCTCGGGCTACACAGCTCTCTGGGGTTTTGCAGAGCCTCTGAGCTGTGGGAGAAGGAAGAGCAACAGGAAGGAGAGATGACAGTTAGTCACCTCTGAGACGAAAACAGACTGAGAAGATCTGAGACCTGGTCTCAAATGGCACTTGACAGTTTAACACTATATGCTCTCTCACTTCCTCTCTCTCTCTCTCTGTCCCTAATGCATGACTTCTCTATCATATGTGTGTGCCGCTGTATTTTGAGATTTCCGAGACTTCCTGTCTCTATTAAGAGGCTGTTGTACAGTAAAAAAAAGGGACCTTATTACCCTGATCTTCACCTTATTGCACCAGCTCCCTGTCCATTATCAAATCAAACTCAGAATATTAGAACTCGTCTTAAAGCCCGGCATGGTCTTGCACCTGCTTACATCACAGGTCTACTTTTTCCCCACAGCACTTTCAGTCTCTTTGGATCTTCCATCCAAGCTCTGTTATTACACAGTCCCATGTGATGCATCGACACCATTTGATTCAACCCAATGCGATTCAATGCAATACGATGCTTTGCAAGGAATTGACAATTGTCAGTTGTCAAAAAACAATTCAATATGGTACAGATAGTTTGATTTCTACCTTCTTTCTGCTTGTAAAACAGTTTTGAGAGGAGGAATCAATCTAAATACAAAATTATTGGTCACATATTATTGGTCACATTAATAAATAATAAAGGCTACTGATAATATTTTAAAAATCGTTACCATTAAAAGTTACAGATGCAGAAATGCAGTTCATCCCAAATTGTATACAATGCACACTTTTTAAATCAGTACAATCACATCTTGAACTTTTATTACCCCATTAGTAGCAGACTTCTAGGTGTAAACTAGGTTTAATTTAGTATAAAACTATTTTTTGAACTATAGTAATTTAAAGGCTGTTGAAACAACAATTATGTGCAACTTAAATGTCTAAAAACATTCAATTTCAACTAAATTTGACCCAGTTTTGTATTTGACCCAGTTTTGTTTTGTTTGTCTAGACATCTTTTGTCCTTCAAATCACCAACTCATTGCTTTGTTTACACTTGTTACTCTTGATATAAATGCATTTTGCCATTACTAGCTGACTTCTCAGTTAGGGTTAAAGGTTAATCTACAAAAAGATCATTATTATGTCGTACCAGTTGATGATTTCTGCTCTTTGTGTCCCTCTTACACTCTACAATAGTCCTTCTTCTCTCATCTCAATAACCTACTTTATGTGAATGCTATTTGAAGGACATGGGTTCAGCAAGCTCTAATAACTTCCATCTTATCTGTCAACACACACGAAACCACAGCGAGATGGTATGCAAATGTATGCTAACACACAGACACATACAACATTGGACCACCCCTCCTTGACAGAAAGGGAGCAGCAGGACTGAGTGTTTGCAGTTTGGAGACACGTGAGACACCAGATTGAGGCTGAATATGGACAGTAAAAGTACACACTGTAATATAAATATTCATGGTAACCGTTCCTTATACGACACCATTCTGCATCTGCATCTTTATTAGTTTAGGGTGCAAGTGTGTATTTGACAGCTGCGTGTTATATCCATCATTCCCAATCAAAAAAAGATTTATAACTTTGTTTGCTATATGTTAAAAAAAACTCTAATGGCATGCATTTCGTCAATTTACATAGATTCTTAAACATGTCATAAAGCAGATTCAAGTGCCATTGTCCAAGCATAGCTCACCTTTAAAATGTAGTCCTTTCTTTTCATCCCATTTGTCACTTCTCGTCAACTTAATTGGTTTTGCAAGGCCGTTCCAGTGTGTTGCTTACGTGACTTTTAACGGTGATGTTTTTACGAGTCATAGTATGCTTATTGAACAAGAGGACGGATTATTTAAAGTGCACCGTCCTAGTAGTGGCAAAGTTTCATCCAAATTTAAATGTTCTGCAGCAGTCACAATGTTAAAGGTGCAGCTAAATGATGAGCAGCAGACGAGTTAATTTGAAAACCTTTTAGTTAGTGTGCTTCTTCTAGTAAGTAATTTCCCCACGGGGATTATTAAAGTATTTCTGATTCTGATTCTGATTCTCTTGTGGGAGAAACTTCAAGGCCGTACTCAGATGTTCATTTGCTAATTTATTCAAGATATTAAATTCAAGATGTGTCATAATGCATTTTCAGAAGTGGAAAAAAAGAAATAAGATGTCGTTTTGAAAGAAATACATGGGCAAAAATGTAGTATAGTAGCATAGTGAGAAGAAAAAACTGTACTTATAAATTAATTTGACAGCTTACAGCGTCTTTGAGCAAAAGTAGCTCTGGAGTTGCTGCTGCATCATTCACTTTTCACTCCACCATGAAAAAGACTTTCCCCACCTGAATCCTTAAATGAGACTCTCTTACTGTTTACAGGCTGAGGGATCCTCCTTCTTGCAGATGGGAGCGTCTCTGGAGCAGCAGATTGTCTGCATGTTCAAGGTACAGAAATGTGTTTCAGAGTCACACTACATGTAAGTGACCTAGGTTGTCATAACAAATGCTTGTAGGGTCAAGCCCAAGCATGAACCTATCTTGACGTCACCCATTGGTTTGTGGAGTGCCATTGTGAAGTCTCGAGTCCCGCTGTTTTTGGCCGGCACCATGACAATAAAACGGAGCCACAGCGAGCTAGCGAACGTGACGTACTGCAAGTTGATCTACGCTCATTGGCTGTGTAGTCCATAGCCGGAAACAATGCCGGCTTGCCTGGTTAGTTTAGTTAGTACACTAAAGTATGTGAGATTTTTTAAAGTGAGAAATAGGCAATGCAGTAACAGTTTCATATTTGATCTGAGTTTCGTGCGCTGCACTGGATGGATTCACTTCAAGAGTGACCTGTCAATCAAAATGTAGCCCAACTTTATCGTCTATTTTATGTGAAAACTAGCGACTGAGACCCTAAACTCATAAGGAAACTATTTACTGAGCTTATAAATTATGTGTCAAGACAGCTCATTCTCCATTAGAGTGAATGGGATCGCTGTGTTATTGCAGCCAATGGAGCTCCCCCTGTTGTAATTTACATAGAGTGCAGGTTTTAAGACACTTCCGTGTTGGCTTCACTTTTCAGACCCGGAAGCTCCTTTTATTATATATACAGTCAATGGTCAAGCCTGACAAATGACAAATGGCAGCTCTCAGGCTGATTAACACAATGTGAGGACATCCCAACGATCAGTGGGGGAATCCCTGATCTAATGTTCTGGCCCGATTTCCACTACACTAATCTGTATTTATGATAGATTGTTCAAATTCTCATGAGATGGGGGTCAATGGGATAATCTCAGTTAAGTCTGTGATAACGTTACATCATCATCTAGTGGGAACATTTCCACAATGTGAGAGACATCCATTGGGAAATTGACAGGTATATTTGTGATGAAATGTGTTAAAAAAAAATACAATTTAGGATCTGACATGGTCAATCCCAACATAAGACTCAACGCATCTTAAAGAAACTAACAGCAATTGCATGTAATATAGCGTTAAATAGTTAGCTATAGAGCCAGCAGCCGGTTAATTTAGCTTAGCATAAAGAGTTAAAACAGAAGGAAACAGCTAGCGTGGCTCTGTCCGAAGGTAATAAAATCTAACCACTAACACCTCTAAAGCTCACAAATTAACATGTTATATCTCATTTGGTTAATCTGTACAAAAACTGAACCAGACTTGATATTGCTCGCTGTTTCCATCTGTTCCCGTCTCTTTATGCTAAGCTAAGCTAACCACCTGGTGGCTCCAGCTACCATCAGTAATTCACAATCTTATATTTGCACTTATTCATTATTACTACTTTTTTACCTTGGGTATTATTATTATTATTTCCCTGTTTCAGCTGATGGAGGAGTATGACTGGGGCGAGTTTGCAGTGATCACCAGTTTGCTGCCGGGCTACGACACCTTTGTGGATATAGTTGAGTCCTACACAGATACCTCGTATTTCCTGTGGAATCTACAGGATGTCTTGTCTCTGGAAATGTCTGTTGGGTCTAACGATGCGAGGACCAAACGCATGCTGCAGCAGGTATAGTCCGATATAAGAATCCTGGATCAGTTTGCACCGGATACTCTTAAACCCATCACCAAGTTTGTGCATAAACTCCTTAAATTGTTAGTAACTACGAGCTAGTTTCAAGCTTTAATAAACTGGGTAGCACCCTTAAAAATGGAAAAATTTTGTAATTTTATTGGTGCGTCTAAAGCAATCAACTTCACAAATGTAGCATCACTAGCTAACATACCTGTTTTAGAGCATCAAACTACATTACATTAATCAGATATGTCTATATGTTTTAAATGTTACTTTGACCATGTTATATTTACATCTCCATGTATATGTTTTAAAGATAGTAGCATTCTGATTAATGTCATGCGAGCCTAACCAGTCATTTACCATTATCGACATACTATGGATAGAGTTACTTAATTAATTCTTCCCACTTTACATATTTTTTTAGGCAATTTGATAAAGTGTCAAATCAGATATGCCCATACATGACCGTACAATTTTACTCTTCAACATAAATGAGTAATATGCTAGCAAGCTAACGCTGTGCCAGTTCATTCAGTCAGGCAACAGTTACACTGGCAGTTACAGGGTGTAAATATTAGGTAACAACTAAATATCTTTGTAAGAACTAGTTTGTGTGACAAACAATTTGAATTTAATGTTTTAATTGCGTCACTTTGATTTAGCGAAACTACCAAAAACTTTAGTTTGAACTGTGGAAAAGTTGGTACATGTTCAGGCAGTGATTTCTCTCTGTTCTACAAGTTTCCACTAACAGATTTTTTCTGTCTGCAGGTGGACTCTCAGGTCCTGCTGGCATATTGCTCCTATGAGGAGGCGCAGTACTTGTTTCGTCAGGCAGCTGAGGTGGGTCTGCTGGGGCCAGGCTACATCTGGATTCTCCCCAGTCTGGCCGTGGGCAACCCCGACAGCCCTCCACCTGACAGCTTCCCTATCGGTGTTATTGGAGTGATTACGGACCAGTGGAGGAAGAGCTTGCGGCAGAGGGTGAGGGAGGGTGTCGCCATTGTAGCAAAAGGCGCCGAGAGCTTCAAGAAGCAGTACGGTTTTATTCCTGAGGGACATGGTGACTGCAACAAGCCGGCAAAACTCTCAGACAACAATACTCTGTTCAGGTAGGAGGCATATTTTTGTTCCAGACATTTACTGATGCTTGGACGGAAGAGCACAGCTTCAGCTTTCACACTTTTCTCATGACTTTACACACACACATTCATGCAAGACGTGAAAGTATTTTGCACCTCTTTTGCACATGGTCTGAAATTCAAATGAACCTTGATTAAATGTTCACAGCCTAGTCTGTTATGGATGTATAGCTACCATAAGAGACAGCAAAATCACTCAGTAGGAATACCTTTTCCCTCCACCAATCAGCTGCTTCTGTCATCCCCTAATGAGCTACTTCCAGTACCCCCACGTTAGCCCTCTCAGGGGAGCTTTCGGCTTAATTAGGAGGTGATCATTGTGTGTGTTTATCTGTTTAAATGAATATGCAAATTATCGTGTGATGTAGAATCAAAGTCCTTGATTGCATACTACACACTTTCTTCTGACTTTATGTTCTCGTGGGTTGCAGAAACATGCTGAATGTGACATGGGAAAGGAAAGATCTGTCATTCAACAACCAAGGCTTCCTCTCCAACCCTTCGATGGTCATCGTTGCTCTGGATCGGGAGAGACTCTGGGACAAGGTACTGGGACACCAGAAACTGAATCACAAAGACATAATGGCACTAAGTATGTGCACACATACTGCAAGCACAGAGTAGAGTTACAACTGTACTAGTAAACCATAAATCCGACATTTTTAGGGTTCAGGTTAGTTTTAAAGGGAACAGCTTTAGGAGCATTACAGTTTGAGTCTGTTAACAACAGCTATTGGCCATATAGTCCTCCATTTGACCTCCATTTTAGTATGTATTATTTTTATTTTTGTATAAATCCAAATGTATTTGACAAGATGTCATGTTGACATCCTAACGCGTTTAAAAGCACTTTAGGTAAAAGCCCTAAATGCAGTCTGTTTAGAGCGATAACCGCAAAGAGGTTACAATGGCAGGACTGAAATTTCAACTTTAAATATCAGAATGTCCTTGACTCAGAATCAAAAACACATATCATATTTTTTCTGGACAGACCTGAAATTATGGACCCAAAATAAACCACCCCTGATCCATCCAAACTACTTATCAGGTTTGTGAGTGATGGGGTCCAACATGAACACACTATTTTGCCAAAATGAGAGATTTCTGTTGGAAAAAAGTGATGTGATGCACTACCATGGACCAATTAGGATTTAGCAATATTATTACTATTATTAATATTGTTACCCTGCCAGAGATCAGATCACACCCACACAGTCCTGATGAAGCAGATTAACTGAGTTTTTGAGACTCATAATGAAAAACATTTAAGGATGTTTTCTTTCAAATTTCAACTTAAATATTAGTAATATTGCAGAGAATGATGCTAAACACCAGGCACACAAATGATGGGTCAACTAATAATGCATTCACTTCAACAGTGATATAAAGACATGGTCTGTCGGCCGCTGTGTATATCAGCCTTTCCATTATGACTGATAAACTTACTGATCAAAATCTTAACATAAGGACATAAACAGCTGTAAAGTAACTGTCACCCAGCATTAGTTATCCAAGCGTCACACCCACACAGACAAAATCTTTACACCTCCGTGCGGATGAATCAATCCCTAAAACAATTGTAATGCTCAGCCTGCGAGCAACTGTTAAAACACATCTACATTGAAGTATAGTTTGTACTTTACCTACGCCAGGAGGCTTTCAAAGTCCGTAACGCTGCTTGTTGCTATCGAACGAGGAGCCCCGTGTTTTTAGCTTAGATATGTTTACATTTGCACCATTAAAAGCATGCTAAATTAACTATTAGGAGTTCCTGTCTACAATGTATCCATGGATGTACAAACAACTATCACTGGATAACTTTGATACTGAAGAAAACTTTTAAATGTGATGATTCTCAGGCCAGTTCGGGAGTTATAGGGATCATCTTTTTTTCTATCATCTCTAAATGGATTTATTTACTTTTATTACAATGGACATCAGATATAAAGATATCCTTGGAAAGTGTAACTAACACTGAATCAAAAACTGTGTGTATCCTGCCTGTGCGTTCAGATTTGACTCAGATGACTCAGGTGTAAATTAAAACAATATAGTAAAATGTTCCTCCATGAGCCGTGTGTCCCAGCCACTGCTGCTACTCTAACTGTGCTGACCGTGTTGGTGAATTGGCCGAATCAGCATTGCGAAGTCTGCCTGGGGAGCTGCACCTCACAGTTTGCAAACCTCTGACCTACAAATATAATCTGGTTGGATGCAACAAATTCATTCCTGTTGCACTGGAGATGTCAGCATGCATTTTGGAAAAAGCTGGTAATAAAATTGGAGTGGATTCATTAAAAAATCTCAAACAATTGATCACAAAATAACTCCCAGCATGCTCTGAACATTACCAATAGGTGATATTTGAAGGTACAAGTGTTGGCGTGATTTCAAATCAATAATGTTGTGCGTCTGTTTCCTGTTGAAGCCTTATTCTTCTCTTACAGTACTCCTGTTTCCTTTTTCACCATGCCCTGCAATTTTCTTTAGTATTTTCACTCCCTTTTACACACACACACACACACACTTTTCAAAGCCTGGGGGTGTATTGAAAAGTGCGACTAAACAGAGAGACCTGAATGTAATCTCACAGCTACAGTTGAACTCATTTATTTCTACTCTGGAAAGACCAACCTACTTTATCAATGTCACCTCTTGGCTGGTGTGTGCGTATGAATGTGTGTGTATGGACATGGACATGTAATTGTGCTGAAGTGGGGTTCGGTTTGTATGTGTGTGTAAACCTTAAAGGCGCACTTGTACAGCCAACATCGTCACATACATTTAGACATTAAGAGCTCATGTTTAAGTGTAGTGTAGATGTCCTGCTGTTCTTCACACACACTATCCACAACAAGACACCTCTTAAAACAAGATGCTGTCTGCTTTCTCTGAATCCTCTCTCTTTTTCCTCTGTCCTTATTACAACCTGATCTCTCACTACTTCCTCTCCTCTTCTTGTCATGTAGCTCATCCATAATGACGCCTGGTTGTGGTGTACTTGCTCTTTTCAAGTGTCTGTCCTCCATTGTGACACCCTGACAGTTTAACATCATGTTGTTCCTCATCCCCGTCTGAAGGGTGCTGCTGGGTGACATTTTGGGCAGGAAAAATCCCCGTTCTCTGCTGGGCCCCTGTCTGAATTCTTGTTCTTCTCACCGATACTCTTACACCTGTAGAATCAATACAGAGAATAAAAATACTTTAAAATGGCTTAAAGCTGCAGTAATTAATATTTGCATGCATGTACATAGTGAAGAACTTTTTAGCATCTTTAAACTCATCAACCTAATTTCCTGCAGGATCAGGCACCTGCTTTAAGCAAAAAAAAAGCTCTGATAAACCAACTGTATGCTACCTGCCCAGCACCAAACAGCAAATTAGTGGTGAGCTTCTGAACATAGTATTTAGGAGCTAAAGAGCCACATATTTGTCTCCATAGTTGGTGGAGACCAAAAACTGAGCTAAAAGAAGCCTGGATATTGGACTTACATTGATTGGTTGGCCAAATAAATGCTAATGTTGTTCTATGTCTGCTGGATTTGGAAACAGACAACTGTTTTAGGGTAAAATACCATTTAGTGTCTTATCAATACAAAACAATGGGTGTTTGCTTTTGCCCCGTTGCCCACCATTAAGTTCAGGTTTTGTCCCTCCAAGGGACATAGCATGGGCACCCAGACTTAAAGCAATCATGTAACCCACATTTTTGAATGGGCTGAAAACAGACAGACCTTTAATTTATTGGGATGAAGTCTCAGCAGCAGATATCTCAAAACATCACCAAATTCAACTGAAACTATCCGCACAGCTACATACAACTAGAAGAAAATTAGAATTAGCCCTCTGAGTCGGTCCTTAGACAGTAAAAATACAAGATGCTTGTATTGCATTGGTGCGGCCATGTTGCTTCAGGTAGCAGTGAGACGATGAAATACAATCCATAATAAATGAGTGATAAATCCATGACTGTGAAGGCTTATCAGCAGCTACACAGTGGTTGATGTTATTATGAGGAAGGATTTTGCAACTCCAGAAAGTGACAGTCATTTTGTCTTTTGTCACAACAATTGGAAGGTAAACAGCAGCAATAAGGCGTTGATGTGACACAGTAATCCACCAGTAATGTGCGTTTGCTGCACTGCCTTGTACAAAAAAGCTTGAGGGAGGTTCCATGGGTATTTTATCATGAGACATTACATTACATTAATTTGGCAGATGCTTTTGTCAAGAGAGACTTACAATAAGTACATTTAAACCACACAGGAAAAATATATAATCCAAAATTGTTATTTCCTCAGAGATGTTTAGTTTTTTCTTCTTTTAGAAAGGAGACATAAGTGCTAGCAAAGGTTGTTGAGATGTAGTCTGAAAAGATGGGTTTTTAGCTTAGGAACAGAGAAGAGCCTTGACTGAGATGAGCATCCACAGTGTCCTCTGAGTAATGGGACAGCTAACGTCCAGACGCAGAGGTGAATCATACCGAAGAGGCAATGTTCGGTCTGGGCTGTAGGGTTTGACCATGACTTGTAAGCCTGTTTTGGCATCAGTTGATACAAGATAGAGTGCACTGAGAATACAGACCCTCCCATATGAGTAGATTTTTGTTGTTAGACATACGTTGTAATTTATCAACAGTTAGATGACGTCATTTCAAAATCAACTGGGAAGTCCGACAGTAGTCACAGACCATGGTTGAAGGCATACCAGCAGTACGAGGAGCAAAAATCTAAGTGTATCTTTATAAATCAATTAAAGTAATTTCTGCTTGAATTTACAATGAGGCGTGAGTTCTTCTGTAGGTTTAATGTAGAAGTTAAGGCAAAGATTAGGTTAATAAACAACTTTGTAGGTGATGGTTTTTCTACCTTAAACACACATCAGGCACAAAACTGTGTGACACGCGACATAAGGCACTGTGAAGTACCATGTTTTTTAGGGAGTCCCGGTGGGCAGCAGCATTCTGGATTAGCTGTAGAGGTCCGACAAGACCATGACATGATGACATTTTGAGTTTCGTTTCTAACATGAAGTATTGGGGAAATTCCAAGATCCTAATACTGTATTTTAGTCCAGTATCCAATAATCAATAACAGTTTTGGCACCTTCTCAGCAGTGTAGTGAGTGTGAGAATGACAGGTAGATGATAGAGTGTCTGCTTAGGATGATCCCTGAGAGGAGAAGACATATTAGAATCCCATAAAAGACAGATTGAAATGATTGATCTTCACAACTGGCATCTCTGCGATTCTGTCATTCACAGATGGTGCAGAGAAACAAATCCCCGATCTTGCACATCCTACTGTACCTTCATGCAGATTTGTAAATCATCCATGTGTGACGAAGGGAAGATTGCTAGTATGAGTGAACAGAAGAACAGATCAGGAGTTGGTTTGAGAAAGAGGTCTCATTAAAGCTGTGAGGGAGCGAGTTTCACATGCAGTAAGTCAGTGCTGGCTGAGCTCAGCATGGCTCATTAGGTTGGGCTGATGTGACAAACAGTCCTGAATCTCACAGTTTCACTGAGCTTAGTGCCGACATTGATGGGATTATTCATTGTTTGATGTGACATTATACAGCAATTCTGGTCCGAAGTGGCTCCCTCTGACATTAAAAAACTCAATCTACTGCTTTTTAGTATATCTTGTTACAGTATTTCATATGCTGTCAGCATATCTGTTTGTCAATTCTGCTCAGTTCAGGGAGGTTTATTAGCACAAAACCTTTATTACCTTTATTATTATTATTATTATTATTATTATTAAAGCAGTTCTACAAAAGCAGCAAATATTTTAAGCACACAAAAACATAAAAACACTAATCACATGGACAGTTCCCATTTATGAACAGTGACATTTCAATTTGTTTATTCAGATGAAAAAAAGACGATTAATAATTGAATAATCAGTCAACAAAATGAACACAGATTGAAGGGAACACATGCTGGGATGTATTATTAATGGGATGCAGTCGGTTCTCTCTTTGTTTTAGTTTCTGTCTTTTTTGTCCCACTCAAAGACTTTTTTAAGTCTCCTCACTACGCATTAATGAACTCTGCTCTTCTTTCATCTTCTAATCCTCTTCCTCCAGGTCAGCACATGCTAATTTTCCTTTATAAATTAAAATAAAAAAAAGAATCATTCATCCTGTGAAGCAGGGAAAGACAAGACAGGTGAGGAGAGAAGGAGCTGACATGCACAGAAGGTCATGGCTGAGATCCAAACACATGTCCAGTAGTGAAAGAAGTCCTCAGATGTTCTACTTAAGTAAAAATAGTATAGTGTAAAATACTCAATTAAGTAAAAGTAGCTACTTGTTATGCAGAATGGCTTATTTCAGAAAAAAATACAGGCTTATAATTAATGATGCATCGATGTGTAAGCATAAGTAATGTTGCAGCTAACTAATTTTAGCAACTTTAAACACCTAGATCTTATAAAATGTATCATCATTTGTTTGTTTATATTTTGTATTAGTAAACTAATAAGTAACTAGTTATCAAATAAAGTAGTGGAATAAATGTAGTGGAATAAAAAGTACAATATTTGCCTCCAAAATGTAAAGGAGTAGAAGTATACAGTAGCATAAAATGGAAATCAAGCAAGAACCTCAAAACTGTCTTTAACTACATTACTTAAATGTACATTTACTGCACAGACGTACATGATAACATGAGTTCAAAGAATGAGTTCTGTGTCTCCAGGTGGGTACGTTCGCTCGGGGGATCCTTCAGGTTCGCTACCCAGTCTGGCCTCGATATGGCAGCTTCCTGGAGCAAGTGTCTGATGACCGTCACCTAACCGTGGCCACACTGGAGGAGCATCCCTTCGTCATGGTCGAGAATGTGGACCCAGGAACTGGCACGTGTGTCCGCAACACAGTGCCCTGCAGGCGCCAGTCCAATCGCACAGAGAGGTACACCCAGCAGCACAAACACATGTAACGTTTGCATATTTATGCAGATGTAAACATACAGACAACACTATAGACAACAACTATAACAACAATCAAAGCTCATTGTATTTTACACTGTGCGAGATGGGTCTAATATAGCCTGCGTCAGACTTCACAACATCTGCAGTGGGACCAACACATTTCCTCTTGTGGCCTTCATCAAGGTCACCCATACTGCAAGCTGAAACATGTTGGTCTTAAAATAAAATAGTTTTTTATGCTACAAATGAGGAGGGAAATGAGGGGCGACATGAAGTCCTTATTTTGTAAAGTGAGTTTGAGGTAAACTTGTTTGTAGCAGTAGCGTTATGCTAGCACGCCAGTGTATCGTGTGTCATGTTGCGGTGGTGGGTTTGTAAATGTGGGTCATATAGCAGCAGTTATATTGTAAGATTTTGTGTCCATCAGCGAACATGTCTCACAGAACAATCTCAGACCATTTTTGATAGACAACCGAAGATTTCACCATCTTTCTCTCAAATTTGTCAGATTTTGTCTGGGAGCCTAAAATCACCTTTATTCAATTGTACTGGGGCGTTCCACGGTGTCACTGTGTCCTTGTGAGAAGATTAAAATTGGTCTGTTGTCATGGTTCTGTGTTCAAACTCTCTGATTGTAAGAGCTGAGCTTGATATTTCATTCTTGACTTTGGAAACAGCAGCTGACAA
>NW_023339651.1:5708297-5708493 GCF_004916995.1 Morone saxatilis | reverse complement strand
CCCTGAGTTGAGATTATTTTGTCAACTGTCAAGCTCGATTGTTTATTCTGTGATCAGAAAGTTCCTGATGTTGAATGAAAATGTAGCCAATTTTTGACAGTTTTGTTGAGGCAAAGTTGTTGTTTAGCTGCCTGTGTTCAGACGACATTTAATATTTAAGAGCTTTGGCTCCTTGGCATCTAGTGGTGTAGTTGCA
>NW_023339651.1:5702341-5708197 GCF_004916995.1 Morone saxatilis | reverse complement strand
ACACACACACACACACAGATAAGCTCAACAATGTACTGTATTGCTCCCCTGACAGACTGAGCTCATTTTGCTGAATGTTGGGGTCATTTCAGTTTTTAGTCATGCTGTGGACATCAATGTCGGATTGTCAGTCAGTAGTCACTGCGGTCCAGAATGACATATTTCAACATCTACTGGATGGATTGCAATGAAATTCTCTACAGGAATTCATGGTCCCCAGAGGTTGAGGCCTAAACACTTTGGCAGTCCCCATATTTGTCCTCTGGTGACACCACAAGGTTGACATATGTGGTAAAGCGCCACTATCATGTCAAAAATCTAATTTCTTGTTTATGACCAAATACCTGCACAATTGCATTCCCATCAGCCTCAGCACAACTTTCTGTTTGCATGCTAACACGCTAAACTAAGGTAGTAAACAAAATGATGACATGAGCATGTAACCAATGTTATTGTGAGTATGTTAGCATGCAGAAAATTAGCATTAAGCATTAAAATACAGCTGTCCCTAAGTACTGCATAGTTTCACAGAGGTGCTAGCATGGATGTACACATTTGAGTGTTTTATAAAAATCCAATTAAAAAAAAACATGCCTATACCTACACAAATTGTATTTCTTGCTGGCTAAGTCAACACATAATTAACTCAAATGTTATGTTCTTAAAACCGTTCCATTAAGCCAGTGCTAACAATATCTAATCCACAAATAATTTTGATTCAGAATACTCTAATAACTTCACCCTGCATCTAATAAGATCTCTTAATTGTTCTGAGATAACTGATCTGATAATGTGTTAAAAACCTGAAGATTTATCTTTACTGTGCAAACTGCAGTTTTCATTTAGCAGCAAACAGACTTGTCAATAAAAGCTCATTAGATTCTAGAGGCCTTGGACGGTCTTCATGAAAACACACTACACTTTACTCTACACACACACTAGACTGTTCTACACACACGCACACGGTGTGGTACTGACTGTCAGTAATGTGGAAAATGACGCTGCAGCAGTGAGGGACGAACAGACGGAGAGACTCAGCGGGGTGACACTGCAAACAGACACACACATACATTTTTAGATGCCCAAGCCGAAGCATGCAGAAAATTACACCAGTAAGTACTGATTTCTCCAAAAATTAAGCAAGTAAGTAAAATAACCCTAAATACAGAGAATTAAGTGAGTGTAACTACAGTATAACATTTATGTGGAGGTGGTGAATGAAGAAAATAATTCTGTATCATACATGTCTTCATAAAGATGTTTCAGACAAGTGACAAAAAAACTGAAATCTGATAAAGTCACATACATACCTTAGCAGCAGCTCTGCACATGTCAGCCACCATCCTGCCAGACACACACGTCTCAAAGATATTGGAGGTGGCAAAGTTATACACCTTCTGCAACGCCATCTAACACAAAGGCCAAGTTTGGAAAGATCAGATGGTGCATATGTGCTACTTAATGTGTACTATGTGTTTTTCTTTTGTTAAAATTTCCACAGACATAACACAAGAGTTACAGATTAAGTGTAACTGATAATATAAGCCATATTTTGGGAAACTCAACAGTTCCACAGTAACAGCTGCTACCATTCATCAGGGGTTATATGAGACTAATACTGCGGAGATGATAGAAGACATAGCACTGATTATATTCAAAGTACTCTCATGGGGACTGTGGCTGCTAAACTGTACAACTATCTTTATAATACAATCACTTTTCTATTAGGGTTGAATGGACTTAATGTGAATTGTGTTGGAGCAAAAGAATTAGCCAAATAAATGTAATGTGGTGTTAATGGTAACTTTTATATTTCTCTATAACATCAAATATTCATGATTAAATAAACAACCATCAAAGTTAAAGTTTAAAAAAACTGAATATTTATGTATTATTTATTTATTTATTTAAAGGACCAGTGTGTAGAATTTACTGAAATCATAGGATTTACTAGAAACTACAGTGGCTGTGAAAGTCACAAAAAATGCAAAAGATCCTACTTAGAGCCAGAGTCTGGTTTGTCCATTCTTGGCTACTGTAGAAACATGGCGGTTCTACATGGTGGACTCTGCAGTAGAGGACCCACTCCCTCTGTAGATAAAAACGTCTCGTACTGTTAACAAAAACACAAGAGTTCTTATTTTCAGGTGATTACACACTAATGAAAACATACCTATGAGTATTACATCCCCTTTCTGCCAAAAGATCCTCCTAAATTTTACAGACTGGACCTTTAAAGTAGAAAAACGTATTTCTCAAAGCCAAGTAAAGTATCATTTTGTTATGGTGATCAAAATTTACCATAAAATATATCAAATAAGAAACCTTTCAAATGACATTTTGAGTCCTACACACAGACATATCCACCCTCCCTGTCCCTTTCTCTGCCCCAGTTTAGTTCTGAGTAGACACTGCAAACCTCCACACTTCATTAAACACATAATTGTGTGTGCTGAGTGTCTAAGTACACACCTTAAAAACACACCTCTGGTGTCAAACACAGATCGCAGCATGGCAGAAAACAGCCATTAAACAGCTATTACCTCTGACTACCTACAACTGGAGCTCGTCAGGAATACACAATGTCTTCATTATGTTCAAACAACCATCGACAATATAAGTACAAGTCTATCATAAATGTAATTGCAATCTGTTGTAAAACTAGTGTCAACCACGATGCCAGCTCTGCTTGTTTCCACACAGGAATATTTGACGGAGGAGCAAAAACAGTATATATTTTACAACCTTTGGGGATGTGATCCTCATTTAAAATCTGTCATTCTTGAAACTGATCCTACTCCACCGATTTACACATATATCTTTCTTTTTTAAAAACTGAATAGTATACTTGATACTTTTTCATTAATACATTGAGATGCAGGTATAAGTACTGTACCGTCCAGTGTCTCTGCTGTGTCTCTGCATTTGAAAGTGATATTAGAGATAAAGTGTTATGCATAAAGCTCTCCTTAATGATCATTAATGTTGGAATAATGAGTCACAAGTGGCACACATGTTCTCATCTGCCAAGACAGTTTCAATGAATAATAATTACTTAATGCAAGTGGATTTCATTTAATATATCTATATTTTAAGATTCTTCTTTTCTTTTGAGACCAGACTATGTTTCTAAAAGCCTTTGTGTTGCATTTTTCTGTGGACAGTGTCTCTCTTTAGCTGAGAAACTAAGATTTGTCCACATGTCATTGCACTGATTTGATCATTTATTTAGAGGCCTTTAGGCTCATATTTGCTCCGTATGTATATATGTTGTTGGCATAAGACTCTTTCACCTCAGACACCTACAGTAGCTCCTCTGTGCACTCATGAGGTTTGTTATTTCTAACTTAATTCTCATTGGAAGATCTTCTCTCTGCCTGTTATTGATTTTGTTACTATGTATTCATGCTGCTGTGTTGTTTACCTGCAGCAGCGAGTTTACTCTGATCCATACCAGTTCAACAGCCAGCTCCATTTGCCACATAATTATACTTATAAGTGTGTTATTTTGTGTATTATATATGTAGAAGTGTGTGTTTTACAGGCAAATTTGTGTTACAATTACATGTTGTTGACACAAATATTTGATAATAAATATATATTTATATATATTTATATATATATATAGGCATAATATTCAAATATTTGATTGAATATTATGCCTCACTGTATTATGTATTAAAAAAATCTATTTTTAAAACATAACATTTTGATGCTGCCTCACATTTTCAATCAAAATACACAACAAATGCACCCAATGGCAGCTACAACCTTCATGCATGTATCTTAAGTTTCTTTAATGATCACAGCCAACGTGTCTGTGGTAGTAAATTCTTAGTTTTTCATATTGTTAGGCCAAAAGTGCAGATTGAAAAAAAGAGAGGTAAATGGCATTAATGCACTGATTTATGTTGAAATAGGCTTGAATATGTTGTATTTTTAAGAAAACTGAGAGAAGGTTGTCATGTCTGTAAATAAATAAATCTAAATATGAAACTACTGGTAGCAGCCCATTAGCTTAACTTAGCATCAAGACAAGACTTGGGGGAAACAGCTTGCGAAAGGTAATAAAAATGCCTACCAGCACCTCTGAAGCTTACTAATTAACACCTTATATCTTTAATTTAATCTATACAAAAACCAGAGGAGGTGCTGGTAGTTTTTTTTTTTTTAAACTTTGTGCAAGCCAGGCTGTCTGTTTCCGACCTATAAGCTAAGATAAAGTATTAGGCTTATTGCTGTATAGCTCATCTTACTTTTGCAAGAAAGCAAATTAATGTACCAAAATGTCACTTAAATTTAAGTGTCGATGCAGCCTCACTTGTACCACTGTATTACATTGAAGTGTTGAATTATTAGACATAATATATTTAATATACACAGATTGATCGGCTTTTCATCGCCCATACAACAGAAAACAAACAATTTATCCTATAAATGCCATGTTTAGTGACTCCACATGTATCTGTCTGTGTGTGTGTATGTGTGTGTGTGTGTGTGTCAGTTATGCAGATTGCAGAGCTGACCATGGCTGGCACATTAATTATAGAGAGAGATATGTAGCGGCTGTTGTTGGGTGCGATGGCACATTGATTGCCAGTAAAGAAGATTTATCTGTCCAGCATGGGGACATCTGTCATAGCATGGGACAGTGTTATCCCATCCTACCCTCTTTCTGTTTCTCTTTCACCATTTCTCTCTGGCTGGCATGTCCCATTTGGATGGTGACCAACAAACATGGAGAAGGAAAAGAAAAGGGGGAGAGAGGGAGAGAGAAGACTGCTGTTATATAAATTAGTTAATCTTGCTGGTCTGAGCAGCTTCCCCGCAGAACAGATGTTTAGCGTGATTAAAACTTTTGTCTTGCTCATTAAAAAAATCCTTTCTTCGGACAGATGATGGCTTCTTTTGCCAGAGAGCTGAGCCTACCTCTCTGCCCTGATTAAGAGCAGGAATTCCATGCTAAAATCCAACATGATATAGTACGGTGTAGCACAACATGCAGAAGCCAGATGCTCAATGTAAAGCAGTGCTGAAACAATAAGCTGATCATTTCATTAGTTGTTTAAGTAATTATCCAGCAAAAAAAGTTACTGCTGACAGTGCCTTAAATGTGAGGACTCAGCTTTATTCCAATTCTAGTCCTATGCTGACATTTTTAATTTTTAAATCTACACCAATTTTTTATCTACAATATCTGCACATGGCAACTGTGGTTAAGGTAAAAATGTCTTGATTATGGCAACTATGTATGGAGAGGGTTTGGTTATGATTAGGGTACAAACTAAAAAGCTTTTGGTCAGGGTTAGGGAGGGATTGTGCTCCAACACAGCTTCCTGCACTGGCATTGAGTGATGGCACTGGAAGTAAATTTTGGGCAGCAGATTCATCCAATATGAGAGTGAGGGGCATTGGACAGCTTGTACCTGTGTGAACGATTTTGGTCCGGGGCTCTTTTTAATGGTTTGGGTTAGGTCCCTTTAGTCTAATTAAGATAAATCGTCATGCTACAGATCATAATTATTTTTTGGAGGATAGTTTGTGTGCAAATTTGTAAGAGCAGCAATTCAACATTAAAGTGTCCCCATTCACAAAGTGTGGTCTATAAAGTAAATGGTGCATTCAGGGCGCCTTGGTAGCTGAATTCCTACAGTGTGTGGGTGTAATGTTTGCGTGTCCTCATACTTTTGGCCATTTACTGTTGTGTATTTTTGGATCTGGATTGTTGGTTTCTAATAGTTTTCTGAATGGAAATGTGGCCCAGTGACATTAACTTTCCAGTGCCTGCCTCATTATTCCTACGTGATCACAGTGGTGGTAATTTCAAATCTCCTCCTCCTCCTCCTCCATCTGTCC
>NW_023339651.1:5680832-5702213 GCF_004916995.1 Morone saxatilis | reverse complement strand
TCTCTCTCTCTCTCTCTCTGGTCTAACTCCCTCATGGTGCTTCCCTCCACGCTGCACTAGTTTCTGGGCATTTCGTGAAGAACACAACACAACTGCTGTTAATTCTCAGCGGATACTGTACTATATGTGTGCGTGTTGATGTGTGTGGCACATTTTAGGCGTGTTTGTGTGTGTATGTGTGTGTGTATTATTAGTGGAGTGTGTATAACGACGACAGGTGGCCAGCTCCTGCAGCAATTAATTAACACTGCGTTTATCAGAGCTATTGACTCCTGTGAAAGAAGTGAGTCTTTCAAAAGCACTTAAAATTTGTCTAAAACAAACTCTTACGCTGTTGAATGTAATCAACTTGAGTGTTAATTGCTCACTTGACTTTTTATTCGATGTCTTGCTCGTTTAATCACTCACATGCCCTCTTTTGAACACTCTTCAGCTGTTATGCTGACTCATTGACATGCTGAGGTTATCTCAATCACACACACAAACACACACACACACACACACACACACAGACAGCATGATTCAGCCCTTGTAGATTTTATACCTCCACTATCGCAGCTGATAGATGAAATTAAAAAAAAGTAAAGAAAGAGTTGTTTTTTTCCCAAGAAGTTTGTCGACTTCATTTTCAATGTCTGCTTTTAACTTTCATTGTCCTCTGTTGCTTTTAGTGGCCCTTCGTTATTTTTTATTCTATTACCTTTTCACCACTTCCTGTCCTTCTGTTCTCTTCTTCTACACCCCATTAAGTAGCGAGGTCACATAGAGGAAGTGAGTGTCCCTCACATGGTACACACCTTAATGGCCTTTGATTAGAGGCCATCACAGTCATTCATCCATCCACTGTGGGCTCCATCAACACTGCCTCGGCGTGTGCCTATGTGTTGTTTTTAGGCGTCTCCTCCGTCTCTTTGAAAGACTGTTAACTGTTAACAGACATTGATTTTAGCTAATGAACCAGCCATCGCCTGCCCTTCACTTCGCTGCCGTTGACAATGAGCGCTGTGAGCGTGACGTTAGCACTCGCACTCCGAAACGAAACAGCTTTAGTCTATGAAGCTAAAGATAACTTCCCAGCTGCCAGAGAGGGCCTTTGATCACAAGATGTTAAAAACAAAACTGTATGTACTGTATGTGTGACTCTTGACTGTTTTTTCATCCTCTTACAGTATTATCGGCCACTCAGAGTCTTACACCAAACTATGCTGTAAGGGCTTTTGCATCGACATCCTGAAGAAGCTGTCCCGCACCATCAAGTTCTCCTATGACCTCTACCTGGTCACCAACGGAAAACACGGCAAGCTGGTCCGTGGGACTTGGAACGGCATGATTGGGGAGGTGAGATTGAGAGCTGAGTTATTTAAAGGATAAATCCCTGAATGCAGCAGCTGGTGTAGCTCTGTCGAGTTGCCTAGTGGCCATCTACAGACTGTTATTAGAGCAAGGTGTTTTAAAATTTTCATCCAGATCTAACTAAAAAAGAAATGTAGCTTTGGGCTATGGCATGTCCCAATTACATTAAAGGTAAGTTTTTGTGTATAGCATACTAGATATCACCAAAAACAGCAGTGGATGTTTACCCATAGTTTTAGGAACACTGCATATTTTAATAGTAACTATTCTTTATTTATCTATTCACTTCATAAAACCAAAATAATTCTGTTGAGGTCAAGAATAATTTTAAAAAGGGAATATTTTTTCCCTAGATAGATACCTACTGTAGCAATGAATTTAGCATCATTAAGTCAAAAACAAAGTCACACGACAAACTGCATTCATTTACTTCTTTACACATTCAGGAGACTTGAAACAACATTATCCTTCATTCAGGCTCATGTTTCGCCACTGCCTGATAAATTTATGTGTAATATTCACTCTGTTTCAGCTCTGTTCTTCATCTCCACCAACTTCTGAGTTGAAACCCACTATGCACTACCTGGGCAGGTAGTTTCTGGGTTTGGAAATAAGGTTGATGAGAAGAGTTAGGATGAACCAAAACTGTAAAGTAGAACTGAGAGAAAGAGTTTGGCTCATCAATACAAGTGACCCCTGTCACTTTACACATACTTATTTGACCCATTGTTAATATAAAATTATTGATTAGTGCCTATTTAACATCACAATTATAAAATAAAAGTGCAGAGACCAATATGAAACTTCCACCAGATCCTCAGTATCAGTTTAACTTCACCAAGACATACTCAAGTCGAAGGATCACATGCTCCTCTACCAAATTAGAACAAGTGCTAAAACTCTTTAAATGTCTCAAATAAATTGTTGTGATGCTCTTTGTCAGTTTCAGTTACTGAAAAATGATGTAATGATGCACAGTGTCTTAAGTGACACCAGCATTGCATAACCGAGAGAGTTTTCTTTGATGGGTTTTATCTAGGTCAGTGGTGTGAGGCCATGCATATACATGTGGAACTAATACACACTTTTCTCCTACACACCAAGCCACATCAAACACAACTGCATCAGAAAGTAAAACGCCCTGAACAGGTGTTCCTCAAGAGAGCCTTCTAGCTTGTGTTTCTGTGCCCGCAGGCACTTTGCTCTGGGTCAGTATATGTATATGTGTGTGTGTGTGTGGGTGTGTGAGTGTGTGTTCTACATTTATTAAAAACAGATTTCTCTGCTTTTGAGAAATGCAAGCTTGGATATCAGCACTCCTGAGATGCATCCTCTCTGTCTTTCTCTGTCTCTGTCTCTCTCTCTCTCTCTCTGGATGCTCCGATGATGAGACAAATATTTCTCTGCAGACAGCCATTATTAGAGTCATGCTTTACTGTAGAGCACAAAGTGTTTGCTGCATTGTGACTTCCATGTTCAAAAAGGATTGCTTATGAAATTCAGAGTTTGTTCTCTTTTCAGCAAAGAAGAGCTTGACAGCCTGTCCTTTGGGACACTGGAAAGCAGGTTTTGTTGTGATAAAATACACCCATTCACTTCTATTTTGCTGATTTATACAGTAACCAACAATGGTTTTGTATAAATGGCGTGTTTTTATAGTGCTGACCATAATTCTTCTCTGTATCTCTTGTGCTTGTCTCTGTCTTTCTTCTCTCAGGTGGTGTATAGACGAGCTGATATGGCCATTGGCTCTCTCACTATCAACGAGGAACGTTCGGAAATCATCGATTTCTCCGTGCCGTTTGTTGAGACAGGTATCAGCGTCATGGTAGCCCGCAGCAACGGGACAGTTTCCCCGTCTGCCTTTCTCGGTAAGAAAAAGCAGCTTCTACATCCATTTCTGTTTGATTGTGCCAGTTTAAACTGGTCATAACATCCATTATCCTGGAGTTTGATGTACAGTACATGTCATCCATGTTGCCACCACCTTCTTTCTCACCATTTTCTTCCAGGATGGCCTACTTATCCAAGTTCTGTCTCTGCAGACGCTTCAGGAAACTTCCCATTAAGCTTTTATCCCGCCGATAACTGTAACCTACAACTAAATCCCCTTACGTACCGCACACACACCTAAATCCCTTTTCCAAACCCCAAACAACAAAATTCAGCTCAAAACCCTGAAATGTGTATTTCTGTCTTCTCAGTTTTCTCATCAGCTATCCTCCTAACACATATGGTGACCCCCATCACAGGCTGAGGTTTAGAAGCAGGAAGTACAAAAGACACTTACTTTAATCCTTCATATTTGTTCCTCCTCCTCCAGAGCCCTATAGCCCAGCAGTTTGGGTCATGATGTTTGTGATGTGCCTGACCGTGGTGGCGGTGACAGTTTTTGTGTTCGAATACTTCAGTCCAGTCGGCTACAACCGCAGTCTGGTCAGCGCCAAATGTGAGTTTTAAACCTCTTTCTTTCACTTTTACTGGTACAATGTATTCCTCCTGTGTACAGTGGGCGATAAAGGAGTGAATGATCATTACAGCATAAACTCTTCAGGGGTAAGCAGGAGGAAAACTCCAGTAAAATCCATATTTATTCCACAGATTTCCATGTATCATATTTTGTTAATCTCACATATTTTGCAATGTCTGCTGTTTTCTGAGTGTAATTCGGCAAGAATGAATGCAGTTATTTGCATTTACTTGATCAAAAGTCAGAAAATAGCCAGAAGCTGTGGCAAAAAAAAAGATCCATGAAATGTATTTAATTTGCTAATCTTAGAAAGCACTTCACAGTAAGCCTGTGTGCGTCCCGTTAAATCCAGCCCCGTCTGCACGTTCTGCAACGTTAAAAGTTCCTCAACAGGATTTTGGGGAGAGGTCTAATCAATCCCAGAATGCAGCACTGACAGAGCGTGCCTCGTCTCCAGGTCCGAAAGGTCAGTTTCCTGTTTTAATTAGCATTCGTCACCGCGCTAATCGAAGTGTGATTGATGGTGGCGGCACCCTCCGTTGCTGCACATGAGCACTGGTGGCAGAGAGCGATGGAGGCTGAGGCTGTGAAATTGTTCTGTTGTTTGGAAGTTTGCAGAAGGGCATGAGATGACTCATGAATAACTACAAAGCGGACATATTTTGCTTGATGAGACAACGAGTAGAAACAAATACGTTACTTAAAACTGATGTCATCAAACTGACAGTCAATACATCTATGGCAAAGGTTGTATAACCAAATTACAAAAAACATTTTCATCCTCTAGAAGTACCTTACCAAGATTAACTGCTTTCTTAAAAGAAAATTGTCCCAATTAAAAATTGTCCTCCCAAAAAAGGACATATGTTACATACATCCGACTGGAAAAGACCAGTAGCTGTAGTAGCTTTAGGAATTATAACTCCTCTCCATCAGGATCAAAGGAGGAAATGATGTGATGTTGTTATAAAAAAGTCTGCAGTGGAACGAAGACTTTGACATGGGAAACCTGCTGTTGGCTTCTCATTTCCTACTGACAGTGCTTGTTCCCTGACCTTAACCAAGTTGATTATATGCCTAAACCAAACCAAACCTTAACCATAGCTGTGTTAGATGAGAAAACGCTCCAATTAGTTATGTTCTACTAACAGACATTTACATGTATCGTTCTGGTGGGGAATTACAAAGAACATTGTTGACAGCATGGTCTGTGGATTATGTAGCATAATAGAGGTATTATTTCTTGGAAGAGATGTTGACATTGATTTTTAAATGCCTTTTTTAAATGCTTTGAGCGCCACAAACAAAATCCTATTCACTACTTTTGTACTGGGGTGGAGGATTAAATCTTAAAGCCCAGGCAAGTAAAACCAAAACTATTTGCATGTCTACACAGCGCTAGAGCACTAAAATGTGTTTTCCAACATTTGTGAAAAACCATAAACCTTACAGTATCAGTGTTTGCCCCTCTTTTCTCACTCTGGTCTATAGTTGTCCTCATGTTGAATACAGGACCTTGCTACACAGAAACAACCTCTCTGACTCTCTCCTCCCTCTCTTTACTCAGCTCCTGGTGGTCCGACGTTCACCATTGGGAAGTCTGTGTGGCTGTTGTGGGGCATCGTCTTCAACAATTCGGTTCCTATTGAAAACCCTAAAGGAACAACCAGTAAGATCATGGTCCTGGTCTGGGCCTTTTTTGCTGTCATCTTCTTGGCCTCTTACACTGCCAACCTGGCTGCCTTCATGATCCAGGAACAATATATCGACACAGTGTCTGGGCTTTCTGACAAGAAGGTAAGAGACTGAATAAAGAACTGTTTCACTGCGAATAATAACCTCAGAGTGATTATGAGGTGGGACAGTTATTGAAAATCCACTCAGACATACAGAAAGCAGGCTGTTTTTGTGGAGCCATGAGATATGGAGCAAACCGTTCCTTTGTCTTTGTGTATAAATCCATGCCACTTCATCTTCTCTATTCTCTGTTCATCACTCTGCATCACCTAATAAACCATGAACGGAAGAGAAACAAAGGACTCACAGGAAGCCTTTAAGATGAAGTCAAGTAAAAGGACTTTGTTGTGAACGTCTCTGTCCTTTTCCTATCAGTGGGGAACCCAGTGGCACATATGACTAATCAATTACTGCCTTCTGTCAATACAGATGGTGTCTGAGTCTCGACTTGTCCTGTCAGTATTTCGGTCTGTCCATCAATATTCCCCCTGTGCCGTCTCCATCTATCGTCTCGCTCACACTGTTAAAACAAGATCACCAAATGTCAAACGATTAAAAAACATTCAAGCCACCGAAGAAAACAAACTCGCACACACAAAAACTCAACCCGGAAACGGGGCCTCAGAGGAGTTTTATAAGAAAGCATTTCATTCTTTAGAGATAGCGAAAACAACTCCCTGGCAGGGATCAGCAAAGCCACCTCAGTGATCTATGGTTGAATTAACTGACTATATTAACTTTATGCAGATGTATTATGTCCCACAGCATAAGGGACCAATATAAATTACCCTGAACAACACAACCTCAGTTGCCCCTTAATTCCTTAGATCCTACACGACAGAGGATTAGGCGGATTTAGGCCGTAGGCTGGCTGGGTTCACATCCCACAGATTTAAAGGATAAGGCAAATGTTATTCTATATTTTTCCTATTGTTAATACCTGCAGTGAAAGGACGAAAATCAATGTGTTAGTCCGTCTCAGTCCAACTTCCCTACCCTCTCAAAAAGGACTGTGGAATAACCTACCCAGTCATGATGAGAATACTACGGAGACTCGATCCGTAAGTGAGCTGAGGACAGTCAGAACCTGATCTGAATAGACCCGAGGATAATCAGACCTGATTCAATATGTGGTCGACCCCAACAGACTGAAATCGAGAGAGAACGACAATACTGGCAGCAGCATAATGATCACCAGTTAATAAGCAGCGGCAGTCAAAACATGTCATTTGGGTATTGCTTTATGTTACATATGTTGTGTTAATAATTCATTATTAATTTCTTAATCAAGGGTTTAATATAATAGTATTCATATATTTCATGTTTTTGCATATTCAATTAACCTGCTGTTCACAAGACTCACAAGAGAGTCGGGACTACCCCAGCACATTTACACCAATGTTTTTTAATGTCAGTGTTGATTTTTGTGCACTGTCCCCTATAAATAAACTCTAGCAATTACTTGGCATTAGTTAACTGGACGAGTGCCAACTGGCCACTCTATTTTTTCCTATAATTAGTACCAAATGACATAGTACTTTAGGAAACTTGTTGGAAATGATTAGAAAATGATTCAGAAATTAAAGACCCGTAAAATAAAGTGTTACCTCATTTTTCCTGAACCTCACAGATCACACTCTCCATCTCGCCTCAAAAAACACGTTTTTCTTCCTGCGATAATTATTATTATTCATCGTGTGATAGCTGATCCACTCGGGAAATACTGACACACACACCAAAGACCCTCAGCAGCGCAACATGAATCTACCTAACCCAGTGAGACTGAATAATAACCCGGGTAGAGTTTTTGTTAAGAGGAACCAAGTGTGCCCATGAAGACCTTTAACCTCAAGCTCATTTGTCTAAAAATGTCATTACCTTCTTAAAACAGCATTACTCAAACAGGAGTAAAATGTGCATGTCTATAGTGAGTATTTATGATTCAGATTTAGAAAAACTGGCTCACAAGTAAGAACACGTAAGTTACGTATGGCTGTGCAGAAAGTAATACATATATTTGCAGGTGTTAAACAGCTTTCTTATACACGCAGTTGCCACTTTATTGCGTGCAGCAAATCCAACCTGCATGAGGGTTATAATGTTTAGTTCTTGTTAAAACTGAAAGATGTGTTGATTTAACTGAATGATCATTTTGGATGTAGTCTGTGATGCTGTATTGCATACAGAAAGGTGTTACTGGCCAGAGGGTTTTTATAATGGTGACCTGATTGGAGGAGTTTCTCATTGTCCATCTAACTGACTAGGTATAGAGATCTGACTGAGCGGTAGTTGTTATGGCATGAGTGTTGATGATTTGAGAAAGTTCTAGTTTATTTTTGATAGAGAAGAGCAATATTGGAATCGATAACTGGCTTAATGGGTGACTTATTGTTAGTTGTTAAAATGTCTTTATTAATATTAAAGTTCTTAAGTTTCCTGGGCACTGCTGGGCCTTGAGTCCCTTTGCCTAGAACATACTTTAAGTTAAAGTCCTAGTATGAAATTCTTGTCAGTGTTTTCTTGCTGAGCCATGGCAGAGGAATAGTAGCACAGAGCAGGAATAGCCAGTAACTTTGGAAAATACCCACTTAATTTGTCTAACTCAGACCAGTGCATAGTACCCTCATATTAGCTTTAGCTAAACTTTAAAAGCCATGTTTGTCCACAGCGATGTGGATTTTGTAATGCTAATAATAATCAATATGCATATGGACACAGTATTGTATAAGACTGAACCTATCCTTGAATTTCTAATCTTGTCTCTGTGATGTGGGTTTTTGTTCGAACAGCTGATTTATATATAGAAAGAAAAGATGATGTGCACCATCTCAACTGAATCCATCACAGTTACAGCTGAAGAGTGATTATATTAGCACACACACACCCACTCACACGCTCACCTTTTGATTGGCCCATTCATTTGTGCTCGGCTCAGAAGGTCAATGCCGTAACCAAGATGAATAGATCTTTCCTGTTTACAGTCTAATTGAGCTCTAACAGACGCATTTCTGCTTTATGCCGCATTAATACATCAACTCGTGAAATGTGAACTTCGATCGGGAACAGATTGAGCGGGATTAGGATCATCTTTGGGCAGTGAAATGATTCAAACAGATGTTTGTTGACTGATATCAGATTTAATCAAATTGAGGTGAGTGGGATGGTATTACGTCTGTTCAGTTTGGCTGCTGATGAAGTCGTTCTTGGAAAAAAAAAGGAATGACTCTAAACTGGATTTCATTTAACTGAGTAGTCCCTCATCCTCTTTACTACCTTCCAACCCATTTCTTCATTCTGGCCCCATTTTTCTCCTCTTTTCACAATTATTTCTACTCTTTATTTATCTTCCTTTCCTTTTACCTTACTCCTCTTTTCTCCTTTGCTTTCCTCTATTAATTTGCTTCTTTCCCTTTCTTTCTTCTCCTCTTTTCCTCTCCTCCTCTTTTCTTTCCTTAATTCCTTTCTTTGACTTTCCTTTCCTTTTACCCTCTCCTCTTCTTTCTTTTCTTTCTTTTGTTCCTTGTTTTCTCTTCATTTACTTCCTTCCCTTCTCCTACCCTTTCTCCTTTTGTCTTGCCCTCCTTTTTCTTACTCTCCTCTCATTCCTCCCCCTTTCTGTCTGGCCCAACTCTCCCTTATCTCTCCTCTTTTCTCCATGTCCTCTGACTTTTCCCGCTTCTCAAAATGTTTCTCCTCATTATTTCTCCCTCCCCTCTCCCTCTGTCCCCTTACCACTTCTCTGTTACCTCCTCCCTCGTTTCTTTCCACATCACCTCCCATCTCTTTCATCCCTTTTCTTTTCTTGCCCGCTTCTTTCTGTCTGCTCCTCATCTCTCCCACCCTCCCCTGTTCTGCTCTCACTCCCTTCAGTCTCTCTCCTCTCCTTCTATTTTATCCTTACTTCTTCTTCTCTTACCCCCCCCCCTTACCAAACCTCCTCTGCTCTTACCTCCCTCGATTCTCTTGTCTCCCTCTCCTCATCTCTCATATCTTCTACCCCATTTCCTTTCCTCTCATCCTCTGTCTCCCTACAGTTCCAGAAACCACATGAGCATTACCCTCCTTTCCGCTTCGGGACGGTCCCAAACGGGAGCACAGAGAGGAACATCCGCAGCAACTACCCCGACATGCACACACACATGATGAAATACAACCAGAAGGGGGTGGAAGAAGCTCTAGAAAGCCTCAAAACCGGGTACAGTTTTACTGAAATTTTAACTATGTTATACTATACAATTAGATAAGAGGGTAAATTTACCAGATTCTCTGGTCAGTGAAGACATGAGACGCCACAGTAATAATGATCATAATTTGGGTGACAGAACAGAGATTTGATGCTCTTTGTGTAGTAGCACCTATTTGTAAATTAGGCCGGTGTGATGGGTGTATTTTTAGATGAAAAAATCATGTCTACTGCAGCTTAATATGCATATAGAAAAGTGCTGTCAAACATCCAGTCTTCACAAAGAAAAAACTCAAAACACGTGAAATGATTTTGCACATTTTGAGCACATTAACTACAAATTGCAGATACTTCAATATTTTGATTGCTTGATTGATTTCCTTTTGCTAGGGTTGAATTAAAATTATCTTTCAGATACTTGAAACCCGCATGGAACATTTTGTCACCTTCTTTAAGTAACACTGGTGGCTGTCTGGAGGGCAAAGTCAGTCGGTTGCTCCAGACTGAAATATATCAACAACTTTTGGATTGATTCCCTAAAAAATTGGGGAAGACGTTTGTGATCCCCAGACTTTTAATCTAACTCCACCAGCAGTATCTGTACATCTACGTGGTGGATTGACACAAATTCTGGTACATTTCAAATGTACAAAAATAGTTTTGTTTATGACCAAATATCTGCAAAACTAAAACCAGCCTTTGCTGTTCTTTGTATTTGCTGTTAAATAGCAAATGTTAGCATGCTATCAATCTAAACCAAAATGGTGGACATGGTAAACATTATACCTGCTAAACATCAGCTTGTTAACATTGTCATTGTGGGCATGTTTGCATGTTGATATTAGCATTTAGCTCAAGGCAGTAGCCTCACAGAGCTGTAGCTGTAAACTTGTTTGTCTGAGTCATAATAATATAATAATATTTAATACTAATGATATTGCAGCCATGGAAAACTCTTCGTGGTTGTAGTAAAGAAGAGTACTCACGACTTCTACTATTGCATGTAACTTTGACAAAACATTTCTAAAAAGTTGACTGAATGTCTGCTGTGATGGAGTAGCAATCTCAAGCAAGTTTCAAGTCTCTGACTGTGTCTCAAATGAACTGAGCAATAGTAGCCTGCATGGTTGGAAAAATCTAAAAAGTTGTGTTATGTTTTTGAAAATGATCAGCAGCAATGAAAAGTATACACCATTTGTATTTAATGGGCTAAAACATGCAGAACCAATGATAGTGTCGGATCCTTTAAGAGAGAAACATTGAGATATAAATAGAATTCTATGTAAGAGCTAAAAATTCTCTCAGACGTAGATTATCTATTTGCTTGCAGGAAGCTTGACGCCTTCATCTATGATGCTGCTGTTTTGAACTACATGGCGGGGAAGGATGAGGGCTGCAAGCTGGTAACCATCGGCAGTGGGAAAGTGTTTGCCACCACGGGATACGGCATCGCTCTGCAGAAGGACTCCCGCTGGAAACGGCCTATTGACCTGGCACTGCTGCAGTTCCTCGGAGACGGTGGGCACATAATATGATACATAACCCATGCCTGCACACACACTCGTACACTTTCCTATGTTTGTGTTTATTTCTGTCTCAATGGCACACTGTATGGGAGCCATGGAACTGGCAACAGTCCAGTTCAGTGTGTGCTATATCAGCAGGGAAGTGGGCTTACAGGGAAGAGTTAATATCCTGCAGAACAGCAGGGAGTGTTAGGGATATGATTATCTCTATTACACACACACACACACACACACACACATATCCTTCCTACCTATACACACACAAACACACTCACCATGACGGCCCACCGGTGTGGAGTTAATATCCTCCCTCCTCTGAGAGCTTAAGAGCACCCCACACACACACACTCGCGCTCATTCTGAGCTTTCCATGATGATGTAATAAATAGTGTGTTTGTGGTCAACATACGGTAACTGAGTGATAAAATGGGCCGTGCTCCCTGGATGCCACTGGGGAGAACGCAGCTCAAGAGGAGACCACCTGTTCAGAGACCTGGGGTAGAAGCTTATGCACTAATGATAGCTAATGGAGATGCATTTAAGCACTGTAAATTCTTCTTGTTCAAAAGGTGCTTTGTTGGCATGCTGAAATGCATTTACACCTCAGAGGGATATACCTTTGCGTATATGTGTATAAAAACAAGCCAAGACCCCCATATTCTGGATGCTGCACCATCTGATCACATGTTATATGTTTCCAAACGTCAGCCTGACATATTGGATCTTTGGAAACTTTGGGATTCATTTGAATGGATCATTATAGAGTTTTAGGTGCTAGCTTTCAGCATTCGTTTGGTAATATTTGGAGTGTATGACTTGTAGCCCATTTTGTATATATTCCCCCAATTTTAGGAAAATGGAGCATAAATATACAAACAAGGAAATAAGGACCAATCACTGGCCAAGTCTGTCACCTGACCTCAATACGCTAGGTCATGTGTATGAATGCAGCATTGGTTGTGGAAGGTTGACATATGCTATACTATATAATAACAGACTTAGGCTGACATGAAGCATTAATTTTGTTTTTATTTTTCAGACCCCTCTGTGTAAGTTAGTTATATCAGAGTTTCATAGTCATAATTATGACTTGGATGCTGACATGAGAGGTACAAGTCCTAAACTGGAAATCAACTCAACGACATTGACACGGTATCTTTGGCACCAAATATCACAACTTTATTTAAGTCCATAGTCATGGTTTTAACTTTATAATGAACGTTTCAAATCCAATGTGGTGGCCAGTACGGAGCTAAAATAACAAAAATGTGTAACCATCCTAAGACTGCAAGGTATATCACATGCAAGAAGATATGCATTAATGGTTATCTTCAGGTTATTGTAAGCTATCATATTTCTTTCTCTTCTTCACTCTGTCAAGTCATCTCATACTCTCTCTCTTTCCTCCCCCTCCTCCCATAAACCTCCGTCCCTCCAGGCGACACCCAGCGCTTGGAGACTGTGTGGTTGTCGGGCATCTGCCAGAACGAGAAGAACGAAGTGATGAGCAGCAAACTGGACATCGACAACATGGCGGGCGTCTTCTACATGCTGCTCGTGGCCATGGGCCTTAGCTTGCTGGTTTTCGCTTGGGAACACCTGCTTTACTGGAAACTACGACACTCCCTTCACAAGTCTCACAAACTTGACTTCATGTTGGCCATCAGCAGGGTGAGATTTGCAAATTAGTGGATTGATTAGTTGTTTTTTGGGAAGCTGGTTTGCTTGTTGTTTATGGATCCTCAGTTGGTTGTTTGATTGCTGATTACTTGGTTTATAGAAGTAGGGCAGAGAAATTGCTTCACTGATTTTTTATAGTGATTATTTAGTTTAGTGACTGATTGGCTGGCTGTAATTGGATTAGCTGAGTACCAGCTTGGTTGAGTGATTGAAAGATTGGCAGTTTGATTATTTTGACTCTTAAGTGGTCGGTTGCTTGCTTTTTTAGTCTAATATGCTGTTTGATATGAAGTGGCTTTTTATGTGGTGATAAATTAGTGCAAATGTTTATTTGCATGTAATTACATGGTATCATTGGAGGGCCTCGTTAAAATATTGCCAAAAATGCCACTGCATTATTATTGAGAATGAGAAGGGAGGGGAGAGAAAAAGCAGCACTAATTCTGGTGTTTACTCAACATTTAACTTTGATTGCTTAATGTTCATTTGCAATTAGCCTAAATCAGTTCCCAGTTTGTTGATGCCGTCGTTTGAGAAAGTGGTTATTGAGGCAAAAAGCTCTGGCTCAAGTAACAGCCAAGGAAATGTCTACGGACTCCAGCCTCTGTGCTCCTCTGCCGTGTAATTACACCATTGTGCCTGGATCCGGGTTTTATCAGATTAACGGCTAAATGACTATCTGATCATTAATCCGTATGGGGCGGCCCCAAGGGCCAAATTAAATTTGGCTCTTTCAGGATTTCTCAGCCAACTGTAAGCAGAGAGCAGTCATGGGATTTGGCTGTGTTTGTCCATGCAGTTAGAGACGGTTTGTTCTGCAGGGGACTTTAGGCGTGTGTGTCCGTGTGCATTTATTGGGGCAATCCTCTCAGCTTAAACTGTTTTTCTTTGAGTCCCGGGAGAATGCATAATGAATTTGTGACTAAGTCTTGCCTCAGTGATAAAATGAGATATTAATGAAATCAGTTTTTTATTTTACTGCCAGTGGGGTTTTTATTAGTTAGGAGGTGGATTGTCACTTTGAGATGCACAAATTGGTTGAAATCTCGTCTTTGAAATTGTCCCCTTAAGACCGCTACGTTGATTCAAGGTTAAACAGTTTATGGCTGACTATTGATTTAATTACAAGTGATTAGGCGATTTATACTCTACTCCTCTTCCCCCTGTCTGTTTTACCATTTCTTCTTCTCTCTTCATTATTTCTTTATCTTTTTCATTCTGTGTCATTATCTTTCTTCTCTCAGGGAATTTACAGTTGTTTCAATGGAGTGGAGGATACTGGGCACTCATATGGTTTTGCTAAACCCGACCTGACCTCCAACTACGCTCAAGCAAACATGCTTAAGATGCTTCGCACTGCCAAAGACCTGGTCTCCACTGCCAATGTTGAGACCTCTCTGGACAATGCCACCAAGACCATAGAGCAGCTGAGTCGTCACGGTGGCAGCTTACCTGTTCGTGTTCCACAAGTCGCCACGGAGGCTGTGCCAGGAGGATTTGCTTACGTTACAGAGAATCACTGCTCACTGCCCCAGCGCTCCATAACCCCGCCTCTGGCTGCTGTTACCTCTCTGAAACAGCAAAGGGGTGTGACCAGGCCCACGCCACTGCGATACACACTACCAACTCACTCTTCCTCGTGTCTGTATGACCGGCCACTTCCTGTGTCTAGCCTCAGCAGCCCCCACCTGGCCGTGGGTGAGCCACTCCCTCATCAGCAACCGCACCACTACCAGACCACTGGGAGACTCTACGTTGACACCCATCCTCACTCGCCCTTCATCCCCTACGCCGATCTCCAACTACCTGACATCTACACTTCTCACCCGGTCTCCTCGCCTCAAAACCAACACGTCCAAGCGGGCTTTTCCAGACGGAAACGAAGGTCCAAGAGTTTCCAGTGTGAGGATGGGGATGTAGAGAGGAGAAAACACAGGGACCAGGAAAAGAGTGACAAAAGTCCCATCTGTCTGAGTGAGCTCAAAGCCAACCACCTCCAAGACAACCACATCTCCCCCAGCGTCGACAGCATCTACTCAGGGGAGGTGATGTGTCCTCGGGTAGAGAACTACAGTTCCTGGCCCCCAGAGGACCTCATGCTGAGAGGTAGACGCAGGCACCGCCGCCCCTCTTTCCTTAAAGCGACTTGGGGCAGCGAGAAGATGCGCCAGCTTGACGAATCCCAGTCATCCCTGTCGAGCCAATCACCTTCCACCCTGCCAGACCTGTTCCCATGCATTCTTACACCGACCACACCTGCAAAGGCCTACAACCCTTCCCACCTTCGAAACAACCTGTGCCTCCCACGGAACCAGGCCTACCTCCACATAAGGGAGGACCAGAGGAGGCCCCTGGGGCGTAAGGGCCAGAGGCTGCGCTACTCCCACTCGGCCCACCTCCCCACATACGGAGAAGCAGTGCGACATGGGACTGGGTTAGGGCGGGGGATGGTACGGAGAGCTACCAGTTTGCTCAGCAGACAATATGCCCACTACCTGAACTCATACCCTGGACTACCCCTCTACCACGGCCCCCTAGACCTGCAACAGCACAGCCAGGCCTCCAGCAGCCACCCGAGCCCCAGCCCAGTGTGCCAGCTGTTGGCTTGTGGGGGCGGGAGATGTGGAAGCCAGCGGGCTCTGCTGTACCAGGATAGCGTGTATGGGGCCTATGGGGTCTATCAGGGATCCCAGACTGGATCAGAGGCCAAGGTAGGTCAGGGAGCAGGGGGTCAGCCCATGGGGAGCCCCTGCGTACTTCGTCCCTGGCGACGGGTGTCCAGTCTGGAGTCTGAGGTCTGATGAGAAACCATATCGATCTCATAAGATGGACACAGAGGAGTAACAAAGGACAAGACTGTAGAGAGGGAGTAGTGGTTAGATTAATGTAAGAGGGAAAAGTTATGACTTGAGGTAATTGTGGATTTTCTATGTGACTTTGTGTGGTAAAGAATAGAAGTTTGGGTCTGCAAATTTTATAGATCTTTAGGACTTATTTGATGTACACTACAGTAAGATAAAAAGACTGCACTGTTACCAATTTATCCTCAAGAAAGCTCTGGAAAGCTGGAGTTGGCAGGTTTTGCTCACTTGCTACCTACAACAACGCTTGTGTGTTTTCTGTGCTTCGATGTGCACTCAGATTTACAACAGTCCACGGTGTTGGCGCATGGTTAAACTATAACCAGAGTTTTCATGCTGTGTGTGTGTTGTGTATATTTTATTGTGGATGGTTGGGATTCAGTCTTGGGTGTCGTCAAGTAGATGAACCGTTTACAGCTGGGGAGAAATAGTGGAGGAATAAGAGATTGTCTCTTTAAATACAGCCACCAAAAAACAAGCAGCCACTGTAGCAAGATTTGTGAAGACAGCTGCAACATACACATGAAGAGTTTAATTCCAAAATAAGACATCAATATTAAAACATTTTGACTCCAGACACAGATGAGCAGCAGTTTTCTAGAATGAAATAATCATTTTGAGACATCTGTTAATGAATTTCAGGTAACTTCTTCAAAGATTTATAATTTTTTGGAGCTAAACCCTTCAAGTCTTCATTTAGTGATGAGTCAGAGGAAGCAGAGACTTTTTGAAAGCAGTCCATATGAACACAATCTGCAATGATGAAAGTATTGGGACAGCACTGACCAGCACTAGGTGTCTTAAACTATGGATTCTTGTTCCTCACTGGGTCTCAGTATGAGGCTACAGTACAGCACAACATCACACAGGGCCTCACAATAAATAAATTCAGCATCTAAATACTATATCGATATAGATAAAATGTGTTATTTGAGGCTGGTTAGTGTCATAAACATGTATTCTACATATGATAGGAATTTATAGTCACTTAAAATTTTCTATTCACACTTCTGGCACATCCTTTGTTTTTCTTTTTGTAAAGCTGTTGCCAATTTACTGAAATATTTGTTATTACTGTGTTAACTCTATCAGCTGGCCTATATTAAGATTTTCATCACTTTCTCTATTCCACTCTTTTATATTCCCTCATCATCCCTCTTTTCCCATCCCCTCTAACTGTTAAATGATCAAATTTAAATGAGGTAATTGAAAGCTATTCTAGTATCTATATTACCTGGCTCCCTCACCCTGTAATTAATCACTTAGACCAATTAAAGAGCCTTTTTGGATGAACATACATGTGTGCCTCTTCTTTGTAGAGTCTTTTTCTTTCTGTCCATGTCTATTTTGTAGAGGGAAATTGTATTCTAATGGACAAATGCCAGTCTTGAAGTAATAGTTTGGAAAATACATGTATTTGCTTTCTCACTGGGAGTTAGAAGTTTGCCAGCTAGCTCAGCCTAGTGTAAAGATTGGAATTGGGAACAAAAGTTAGCTGTGTCCAAAGGTAACAAAATCTTCCTACAAGAACCTCTAAAGCTCAATAATTGACACGCTACATCTTTCATTTGTTCAAACACAGAGGTGTATAAATGAAAAGTTGTGGTTTTACGGGCAATTAAGTGTGGGACTATTTTGTGGCTGGGTGCAGAAGCCTTCTGTTTTTCTACACATAATGTGTTACTTAGATATAATGTAGTGAGCTTTCAAGGTGGTGGTAGGTGTGTTTTGTTACATTTACCAAACAGAGCCATGCTAGTTGTTTCCAGTCTTTATGCTAAGCTAAACTAACCAGTTGCTGCTTATAGCTTCATATTTGCTGCACAGATTTGAGAGCAGCATCGATCTCCTCATCTCTCCTCAATTCTCGACAAAACAGTGTATTTCCCACAATGCTTAACGTTTCTTTTGAGGTGTACACAGAGGATGGAAAAAGATGAGGTAGAAAGGGAAAAAATGGCAGCACAGGAGATGAAGACGACGATCTGGTCGCCGATCAAAGCCTCCTCTGATCTTGTCATATGGAGGTCAGTCATCTGCTGCAGCATCCTGGAGGAATATCCTTCTGGTGTTTGGGTCACATGTCAGCTGGTGACTGACATAAATACACAGCAGAAAAGAGACTGCATCAAGTGGCAATGATGTTATTCTTCAACTTCAAATCTACTGTCAAACGTTTGAACTTTGGACAAGGTTTCTGTCAGGCCTGACAACGTGGCATGACACTTCTTAAAATCTCCAGCAGCGCTCGCCTGACGCTAATTTAGGTAACGATAAGCTACTCTAACTCAAGGTGACCTGTTGCCATGGCAATTACTCTCTCTCTATGCTGTTGTCATGACGAGATAAGACTCCATTCAGGAGGCCAGATGAGTAATGTTGGAGAGTCCAAACATTGAGCGCTTTGATATTTCCATTACTCTCTGCTTTGTTACTGGAGCATTGATTTAGATTGGACCGTAATATTGATTTAATCCTCCGCTCTGCTACAGATCCCATATTTTTAGGGTTCAAGGTAATTGGGCTTCTTTTCATCCCTGAAGAGCATAAAGAGGCTCAACATGCCTTGATAATTATGTAATTAAGACATGCTTTTTGGCCTAACATAAAGCCTGGATTAAGGAAGGTACAGGTAGATTTGATCTTTTTTTGTACAAATATCTGATAGTATGAAAGGAAGGGAAGCATAGTACGAAGGAGCTGTCTCCTTCTGCATTGCAAAGCTATTTTTTATCTAGTTAAATGGGTCATCATTATTGGCATTTTGTGTGTTTAGTGTTAAGGAACAAAGACTAAACGAACGATCAAATGAAACTGTTCTGAATGTTTTTAAACCTGCTATTTATAGGGAGGTACAATTAAATATGACAAACTCATGTTTACAAGAGTAAATAAAAGTGATGTTAAACCTAACTTTTTTATTTTTGGAACAAATTATTTTCCAAAATAACCCTCTTTTACTCAAATGTCAAATGTCCTTGTACTCTCTCACAGTATATTAAAGACTAGAGCTGAACTCTTTCATCAGAAAATGAGATTGCTTCTATTTTAATAACTCTTATTAGTGGTATTTTTTTCTATTAATTGTTTAATTTTGGTAGGTGTTCGTCCTCTTGAGCACTCTGCTTATGAGTTAGTAAAACAGATAGGCCATCATCAGTGGTAGTAGTAATAGAGTAGTTCATTAGTTCATTAATGTAAACATACACACTTTTGTAATTGTGTAACTGCAAAGGAAAAATGTATATATAGGCAAAGTCCATACTCTAATAGTTAAGTTGTAGGTCTTTTTTTTACCCCCTTGTTTCCTACATGTCTTCACTTGTACCCAGCATGCATTTCCTTAGTACCTCATCTGGGCAAATATATATATATACAGTAACTGTAATCTTTTTTTTTTTTTTTTGGGGGGCTTTAATTGCCTTTATGATAGTGACAGCTGGAGAGAGACAGGAAAGGGGGCCAGAGAGAGAGAGAGGATAACACGCAGCAAAGAGCCGCAGGTCGGATTCGAACCCTGGGCCGCTGCAGCAAGGACGTAGCCTTGGTACATGGGTTGCCAGCTCTACCCACTACGCTAACTGGGCACCCAGTAATTGTACTCTAAAGCACTACCAAATGCTGACAGTAGCATCTTGCATGTTCAAAATAAATGTTTCATTGTTACACTGACAGAAAAGATAATCCAGATGGAACAAGGAAGAGGATGCTATTCAAACCGGCGTTTTATGAACTGTACAATTCACCCCTCCATCACACGCTAATCATCCAGAAGAGCTTATCGATGTTGCTCCAGGGGAGAATAGGAAGTCATTCATTTCGACAGCCATCAGACTGTAAACACTTCCTATACTACAAGGCCAGCTGTGGCTCTATCTCCAAGTGTCACATTTAACTGTTTTATGTCTGTGCAGCTGCCAGTTTTTTATCCATGCACATTTCTTCCGTTTGGAATTTAATTAAGGTTGTAAAATCATGTTTTTGTAGCTGTACTACATACACGGTAATGTAGGTCTGTTGGTCGACACATCACTTTTGATCTAGAGCGGAATTATTTAACAAATGTTGGATGGATTGCCATGAAATTTGGTACCGACATGCATGGACCCCAGGAGATGCATCTTAATTGCTTTGATCCCCTGACTTTTCCCCTAGTGCCACCATTCATTAGCCGACAACTATTGGATGAATTACCAGGAAATTTAGTACAGACATTTCTGTCCCCCTCACGGTCACTTTGATGACTTTCTATCTAGCATCAAGTACAGTAGCTTAATTTACCTGCTGAACTAAAGTCATTCCCATAAGTTAAACTTTGTGTTTAGTGCTTAGCAAATGTTAGCATGCTAACATGCTAAACCAGGAGTCTGAACATTGAAAATGTTAGCGTTTTATAGTGAGCTGCTAGAATGGCTGCAGGCACTTAGTCTTATTGCCTATAAACACCATTTCTGATTTATGACAACAAAATAATAGCAGTTGATCAAGGATTGCTCCAAATATATTTATTTACATATTTTAGCTTTTTTTTAGACTTAAAGGTCCAGTGTGTTGACATTTAGGAGGATCTGCTGGCAGAAATGTAATAATATTCATAGGTATGTTTTCATTAGTGTATCATCACCTGAATACAGGAATTGCTGTGTTGCCACCATCTGCCTTGTTGTCACCATATTGAACCACTATGTTTCTACAGTAGACCAAAATGGACAAACCAAACACTGGTTCTAGTTTGGGTCTTTCACTTCGTTTTTTTTGTGAGATTTGTAGCCACCATAGTATATTTCATATATATCCAGTCGTAACATTTGATGATATGTGTACAAATAAACACTGGTAGTAACGCAGGCAAATAACTAGCTGGTAATTTGGGTTTCATAGTGTGTGTATATAATTTTGGTGCTTTAACAAGAACATATTGATCAAAATTCACTGCAGTCATCAAATACCTGGATGCCTGGACAGATCACAGTGTGTGCATGTGTATGTGTGTGTGTTGAGGTTACAAGTGTGTAGTGGTTGCATCAGGATTGATGAAGGGCCTGTCTTGCCAAATGATGAAAGATGTGAGTCGTGCATATGAAAACATCAATGGAGCACCTGGGACAGGCTACAGACATCACACACAGGGACTGACACTTTAACAGCAGAACTCACACTAATATAAACATAATGCACACATTCAAATAATCTCTCTCACACATACATCCTCAATGACAAACATACTTGAAATATAGAATCTCAAACTCAGACAAAGATGAAGGAGGAGGTAAGCAAATGCAGAGATGAACAATTAGGCGCCTTTATCATCATGGGTATTTAATATTCATGTCAGGAGGACACAAGAGTCTTTAAGGACCACCCTCTAAGCTAAAACATTATTCATTTATTCAGTCACGCACACACACAGACACTCATCACTTCATAATTTTCCACTAGGGATATTTAACTCTTTCATCCAACGCGTGCTGCTTATTTTGTTTATTACTCTTTTAAAATAACATTAGTGTTAAAAAGCGATTAATTTTAAAGCACAGAGTTGCTGTTTATATATGCAGTATATATGCAGTA
>NW_023339651.1:5680496-5680732 GCF_004916995.1 Morone saxatilis | reverse complement strand
GTATATATATTATGAAAACAACAAGCAGCAACCTTGACAGGGTTGTCGGCCACAACGTCTGGAGTCACCAGAGGGCCGGAGTCCAGTCTCCTCACACCTCCCGCCTGCGAGTAAATTGCTTCACGTATCGCGGCAACGGCTCCAGATGCTCTGAGTCACCTTGAGACAAAAGTCTGGCCTGCCCTCCCTGATAGGTGAGAGGAAGCAAGGAAGGAGATAGATAGATAGAGAGAGAG
>NW_023339651.1:5675574-5680471 GCF_004916995.1 Morone saxatilis | reverse complement strand
GAGAGAGAGAGAGAAAGAGAAGAGGAGATAAGATAATAAAAATGTGGGAGGAAATCAAGAGGAGCAGAGAAATATTTGGGACAAAGGTAGAGGATATTTGTGAGCAGGAGGGGAGGGAGGTTAAAACGAAACTAGAGATTTGGGAAGGAGATGGCCGAGAATTGTCAGAGGAGAAGACATAGAATGAGTTACAAGAGAGGAGGAGGGAAGGAGATGAGGCGGTTTTGAGAAGAGATTAAGAGAATAAGGGAAGGGAGGCGGAGGGAAAGAAGAGAGGGATAGATATGGGAAAGAGGGCAACATAAAGGAAAGATATTAGGGCAGCTGATATGAGAACAGGTAGGAAGTGAGTGGTTTAGCTGTGTGTGTGTGTGTGCATGGCTGCATGTGTGTTAGAAAAAGGATTATACAGACTGCAGGATGATCATGAGGAAAACCAGGAAAATATTGGGAAAATACTCCCACAATTCCTGACTGAAAAATGTGCACTTTTGCACTGATAGCCTTATTAAAGAGAGATACACGAACCAAAAAACAACATCATTACTATTTCACTGACATACATGCAGAAACGTGACGTAAATGACAGCCGCTCTGGTTGTTTTGACTTCCATTATCACATTAACTAAATCATCAAAGCAGCACAGCATTCTGAGTGTGACAGCTGTCTGTGCATATGAGGACACATTTTATTGTGCTACAGTACGCAATTAAACTTTGAATTTGAGAATCTGTTGTGTGTGCTTCTCAGCGTGCATGGGTGTGTGTGCGTGTGCAGCAGCTCCTCTCGTATCTGAGACGAGACGATTGGATCTGCCAGCCAGCAGGAACGTTAATTACTTCAGCAATCTTCAGGCTCACTTCCCACAATCACTCCCATCTCTGGGCAGGGAATGAGCTCGGCCATTCAGGAAGCCCAGATCCAGACCGAGCCTCCGATTCAAATCTGTTTCGAGGAAGAAGGAAATCAAATAAGCAGAACAATACAGATGGTGTCCAGAGCATGTGGAAAAGTTCTTTAAGTTGCTCTTAAAAGTGAATTTTCCACTTTCCAAAACAGCTGGGACAATGACGGGTAAAAAATGCTTTGACGTAAACCATCACTTCTGGGTGTAAAGTTGAGAATTTTGGTTGTCAGGGAATTTTAAAAAGAAGCTAAGTGACTTAATGAGACAGATTGTATCTTAAATAACAAATCAAGGACCCATTTTTCAGTCAAATTACAGAAATAGATCTTCTATTCCTCAGTTTTATATATTTTAATTCATTAATAAACCCGGCTATTATTTCATTCTTCCACAAACTATGTAAAAAAACGCAGATGACTGAAGAATGCAACCTGTCTCCAAGAAATTACACTCATACACAACTAATTTGCAAAAGCAAATAATTTTTTATCATCATAATGAGGAAATGGCGTTAACTGATGCATTGAGTTGCCAAAGTGTTGATTCCGAATGTCTCTGAATGTTTACTGATAACATATTTAATTTGTTTTCCTACAATATCCAATCTCAGAATACAATATCTGCTCGTCACAATTACAGCATTGTTAAACTTTTTATGGCTATGTTTAGGTTCTTGCAGCATCCTCTCAGTTTAATACAGAAAAGGTCGGCAGTGACTTGAAGCAAGAGGTGAGCCGTGTTTATTATCATTCAATTGAAACCACAGCCTTTCCTTAACTTTATACTTGCAAGAACAGATTTTTCTGGCCACTTGGAGGGCAGCAGAAACAAGTTGTTGACACAGATTGATATATCATGACCTTTTAAGCGGATATGTCAAGCTGGTCAGCTAAAAATTCAGCAATAACATTATTTTTCCAGTCCAGTATTCACTGTCAGTGTCACTGTCGCTCTGTTTTTGATCTTTACCAGAGGGAAATACATGCAAACATACATGTAAATTTGGTGGTGCAGGTGGTTGGACTTCTAAGACTTCTGTGCAATATAAAAATATAGCCATAAAGATAATGGAGGCAGAGATTATGTTTTGCAACATATTTGGAAAAACAAATTAGTAGTACATAAACGTAATTTCTAGCAGACAGGCCTGAAGAATGATGATGTGGTTCTACGTCATTCACCTCATGTGGCATTTTCCTCAGCTTCATATTGATCAGCCTGATTTTTCATCCCTTCCAAACTGTCACCGATCTCTATTAGACCAGAGGCTCCAATCCTGAGGCACACCAGTCTCTCGATGAGTTTTTCGGGGAGCAATTTCGATGTGGCACACCCAGGTCTGGGTTGTGTGTACACAGCCTATATATCATCAGTCGCAGGATGCAGCCACGACCAGAAACACAGAGGAACAACAAGTCCTCTACGCTCACCACCAAGAAATAAATCAGCTCTTTGGAGGATCTTGATTTCTGTGTGAAAATATGCTGTAGGTCATCAGATAAAAGCCGCAGCTGTGATTAGCGGGTGTCGCCCTGCTGACGTCCTGTGAATGACACTATAAAGCACACACTGTCGCCTCTCCTCTTGTCCTTCCAAGGTGACAGCTCCTGGGGTGTTTTGGCAATGATTACTTCAGCAAATTAACAAAACCCCACGATGATCTGCCGACGTTACAGCCAAGGAACCAGGCCACACACACACGCCATATCATCACAGAGTGCGAACAGACATCCTCCAGTCCGCCAACAAGACACATACATACACATACGCACACACACCGCAGGCTACAGAAGCCAAAACCATAGCCTTCTAATTAACCAGTCCCACCCTCCTGACCCAGTAGCCAAGAGCAGCCTTATTATCAGCCAGATCTTTACCCCTCTCTGAGTCTTTTCCTGCTCTGTTAAAATGAGGTTCAGCCCTCTGCTATCCTGGAGGAGGACCGCCAAATGAGAAGAGAAGGGAGAAAGATATTAGTTAGGATATTATTGATGGAGACTGGTGGTTTTCAAAGTTGTTGACCCTTTTTAACATATCAGTGTGTGATGGATTCTCAGTTGGAGATGGGACAGTTGTAACAGCTAGTCTTTTCTACTCATTATTAGCTCACTTGGTAAACTTTGCCTTTTTTAATATCATTTACTTAAAACTTAAACTTTTGTATTTTTTCAACCTTGAAATTGGTCCAGTATTGAGGGAAAGTGCTGCAGCCTGCAGCTAAAGCGTAATCCTTGCGGGTAATTGCACACCGTCAAATTACATCCAAAGTGTGTGTTTTTTTCATATGACTTATATATGACTGGTGCAAGATGCTCTAAAAGGCCGCCATAAGACCGGAAGAGAAAAGAAAAAGAAAAAGACATATGATGTATCCTGAGTGGAGCAAAGTCCATTTCAGTTTGTACCCCTGAGGAAATCAGCAAGGAAGCAGCGACTATTAGAAATTTGGAACGATGATTCCGACCCAGTGAGTACAGGGACACGGCGACCTTCATCAGGACCACAGACATCGTCTATCAGCGCACACACACACACACACACACAGGCTGAGACACACTTAGTCTCACTCTTACTCATCCTTATTCTTGATAGAAACAGTTTTCAGCCATCAGTCAATAAATGGCAGGGGAAATTGTGTGATTGTTTTGTAGCTGAAACAAACACAGCCGATCAAGATGCAAACTCCTCCGTCTCACCGGGCTGGAACAGCGGCCTAATGTCAACCCAAACATTTGAGAAACAACTTTTTGCCTCTGGGTTTGACATTGATTTCCTGTTCTACAATGCATTTGACATGCTTCCTCAGGACAGCTGGAAACTTATTCTAAGCTGTCAGAATCTTTAAATATTACACAACCAGTAGCTAAGAAATTATTTTTTTTCATGTATCACTGTAAAGCGCAGGCAGTTCACCACAGGGGTTGAACTCTGGAACAAGGGCAATTCAGAGGGGACATATTCACTGCAACAGAAACTGTACTTGTGACCTTTCACTTACATTCTCACCCTGCAGCTTACCTAATGTGTTGATTTGTCATGTAAACCCTGAAAGTGTTAAACTGCTGTGAAGATAAAAAGATGCACCTCACATTCAACCTATTTCAGCCATTTTAATGCCTAGATATGACGGCTGACCATCATCCAGAATTCATAGAACTGTAGTTACATTATGTAATACTTGTTTTACTGGACAGTAATGGCTTTCATTTCACTCAAATGACCCAAAGCGTCTTCCTTACTAGCCGAAATTGAAAGCAGTAAAGCAAAAAGTAAATGCTTGCCACATCAGCGTAGCCGCGAGGGTACACATGAGTTTGGGTACATGGTGTCTCAGAAAACGTCAACAGAAACAGAAATCTGTTTGGGGAAAATAGCTAGGAAATAGGAAAATAGCTTCTGTCTAATGGACACTATGGAATGGGACCATAACCAGTTATAAGAATAGTGTAATAAACTGTACAGGTCATTTAACTCAAAAAAGTAGATTTTGTGTTAAGTTATTTTTTATTGTAGGATGTTTTCTGACTGATTTCTACTTAAAAATAAGCATTTTGTCTGTATTTATTGATCATTACATCACAGGGTCAAGCTTTACCAGTTGATCATTTCAAACTGATATCAGAGATGAGAGCTATCAGTACATAAGAGGTGATAAGTAAAGCTGAGGAAGGTCATCTCCTTCCAGAGAGAAAGAGAATGTGTGTGTGTGTGACTGTGTGTGTGTGTGTGAGTGATCAGAGCTGAGCAGAGCAGATGAATGTGGACAAGTTTGCGCTTTAAGGGAGACGATAAGATGGGTGTACCTTATCTGAGTCAGCACAAACCACCACTGACAACACTGATAGAGTTTTCTAGCTGTGTGTGTGCGTGTGTAAGACAGGGAAGATAGTATCCCTGCTTTTAGAGACAAGACAAGACCAATTTCTCTAGAGTGAGTTTCAGGCATGTGGAACAGACTCACTGAACAACATCTCCCTCTCTCTCTCTCT
>NW_023339651.1:5674478-5675532 GCF_004916995.1 Morone saxatilis | reverse complement strand
TCTCTCTCTGTCTTTCTCTCTGTCTCACAAACACACTCGTCCACCTGCTGACTAAATCAGGTCAGCCAGCCTAAGCCAGTTAAATCAGAAAAAGCTTTTTAGATGTGAAAACAATGTGGATCCACACTGGTGTTTTCTAGGTTGCTGTAGTTGAAGATGTACACTGAAATGCTTAAAGAATAGGAAAATTGTTAAATCTCTTCTTCCTCCTCCTTTTTCTGTCCACAAAAAAAAACAGTGTGCATCAACATCTGGTCAGGAGGATGCCTAGTCAAACCTCTGTTTTGTCCCTCCTGTGATCACCCATACTGTACAGTAATACAATCAAACTTAACCAATATAAAACAGTAATTTGATCGTGGCTCATAAACCTGTTAACCAGGGGCCTGTTTCACCAAATTAGCTAAATGCAAGGTGTGATTTGGAAGATGAGATAATTTCCTCTCGCCCATTCTGACACATTTCACTAATTAAAACAAACACTATACATGTGACCCATGCAGGACCCTGTAGGACTTGCAAATGTATCTGCTATTTGCAAGTGACAGTAATTTGTTAACAATGCCACCATTTGCGATATGTCACACCAGTTTTAACAGCTCGTCTTGTGTTGCACTGAGGCATGAATGCAATGATTATTTTTTTTCATTGTAAAGACGTCTGACAAAAAAAACAAATTAAAAATGTAATCACAACATTGTGTTATTGGCTACATTTCACTATGAAAGACTAGGCCATAGTGCAGCATCAGAAGTAGTTCATTCATATTGGTGAGAGGAGGTTAGGAGGGGGGTCGTGTATGGTGGGATGAAGTGGGTCAAGGAGAGGAATGGGGGGTCAGTTGGAGTCATTGTGTGACTGGGTTAGGAACGGCTTCATCATCCCCAGTGGTTTCTGAAAGAGAAGAAAAGGGAAAATGACTTATATCTTCCTGTGAGGCTGCAGAGCTGACCGCAGAGAGGCCGTGCTTCCCATTGAGAAGGGAAAAAGAAGAACTGGATTTGGGGATTTTAGACACACTTACTGTATATAGGTATGCACAGGTGATTAAATT
>NW_023339651.1:5669886-5674378 GCF_004916995.1 Morone saxatilis | reverse complement strand
ACTCTCCCTGAGTCATCGGGTGGCGAGCTGGTGATGTGAAGCCCATCGTACCTGTCAGAGCTTGGGGAGAGAGATCACCATCAGGCAGAGATCAAACCAGACTCACTGGTTTGGATGTAATGAGAGGAGAGGAGAGGAAAGTAGAGAGGGAAAAGGAGGACAGGAAACAAGTAGAATAAATGAGAAGAGACTGGGAGAGGAAGGGAAAAAAGGAGAAGAAGAGAACTGGAGAGGTGAAAAGAATAAAGGATGGGAGGATAAAAGAGGAGAAAGAAAAGGAAAATAAAGGAAAGGAGAGAAGAAGGCAAGAACAAGCAGCAAAGCAGCAAAGCAACAGAATAGCGAAAAGAAGAAAAGAAAAAAGAGAAATGAGGAAAGAAAATAACAAAAGAAATTAAGATAAAGGAAAGGTGGAAAAAGATGACTCAACAAAAAAGTAAAGGAGAAGAAAATCAGAGGAAATGATACGATAAAGAAGAAAAATGAGGGGACATTAAAGGAAATTAAATAGAAAGGAGAGGGAAAGGAAAGGAGAAAAGATGAGAGGAAAACAAACGATAGGAAAAGATAAAGACAAGGAGAAGAAAGAGTGGACAAGAAAGGAAAGGAAAAAGAAAAGAGGGGAGGAGGCGGAGGTTGAGACGGATGTACACACTTGGTCAGTTTTCCGTGAAGCTCTGACAGGTGAACATGCACATGGGCCACTGGAGAGCTGCACACTTGCCAGCCTTTTTATATCTCTAATGTGTGCATGTGTCTTTCTTTCTGGTATCACTAACTTGTGTGTGTGTGCATGTCTGCATGATGTGTGGGGACTCTGTCTGCACTGTCCAATCAGCCATGCTTCATTACTTTCTTTGTCTGCTTTTGAATCTGTTTATGCCTGAATTAGCACCGTCACTGATCCGTGTGCGGAGCGCCGCCTTAGCCCACAGAGCCCAGCCAGGGCTCCATTCATCTTTACCTGTCTGCTGTCACCTCACGCCATCGACCGCTTACCTGATACAACAACACGGTGATAATAGGGACAGAACACCAGCAACGGGGAAGAGAAAGAAAGGTGTAAAAAGAAAGAACAGACTGAGGAGGCCATCAAATGGGTCAAAGGAGGCAAAGACAGAAACCAAGAGGAAGAAAAAACTAAAAAAGACAGACAGTGAACAAAAGAAGCAGGGGAGCAATTGAGTGTGAACAATACTTCACATCCAACCAGACAGACATTCAAAGCAAGCTTTAGCAGTATTCATCTGAAATCGCTAATCGTCTGCCGCTGTTCTCCACTTGTTAAACAAAACCGGATCGAAGATGAAAACCGCTGCTTTCGATTAATAACCAGCAAGCAGGCACTTCTCATCACCACTGAGCCCGGCTGTTCTTGTTTGTTTACTTATTTATTCATGCTGATTTCATTTCTGATGAGAGAGCCATTCGCCTCGCTGCGTTTAAATAAAGCCTGATGAATTCATCTATTACAAACACTCACACAGTAAGGGAGTAATTGCAGCGCAGCATTTAATACTCTTTAATTCACCGTAATCACATTACACACTGCCGCTATGTCTGGGTCTGTTTCAAAAGGCTCCTTTTTGTTTATCTCATATAACTTTCTTTATTTCTTTGCAAGAAATTGAGTAAAGCAAAAACTGTAATCCAGAACTCTGTCTACTGAATACTTTTTGGTACCAACCAAAAGGTTTCCCTAGCCTGTATTGAGTATCAGAAACTGTCAAGTAAGCTACTTGTGCAATAATTCAGATAGTTTTATAGTAGATAGCATTTAGTTGCTACAGACCTTAATAGCTTCAGGAGTTGGACCAAACAGAGCTAAAAGAAGAGTGAAGTGTGGACATTAATGCTAATGTCTACTGGATGTATTAATATTTATCTCAAAAGTAACTTTTGGTGTCGGTACAGAAATTCTGGTATTGTATCAGCATTAGTATGAAAAAATACCCCTAGTGCGAAAAGAAACAAAACATAGATTAATAAACCCACTATGACTGGTAACGGCCCAATGACATCTGCACAAGTCCCCCCGACAAAAAGACATTGATAATAACCCGGGTGTTGGAGAATTAATGAATAAAAAATAGGGTTGAGCGACTACTGGGCTGAAACAAGTAGTGATAATTTACTTTCTACGAGTATCAAATAAGTAAAATGTGTACTGTGTACTTGTAATATAGCAACTTTTTTTGTTTACTTCTTCTACAAACAGTTATCTTACTCTCGTCATCCAAAGCATTGCTCTGAAGTTAAATTCTGCCTAAAACCGATAGGAATACAGATCATTTAGTTAGTTGAACAGATACAGATAATAGTGTACTCACTCATCCCTAGTAAAAAGGAAAAAAGCCTGATACAGAGTTAAAAAAGTAATCTACTGGATAATGTACTGAAAAACCTTCTACGTATCTTATTGTTCTATCTGACAAATACAAACTAACACCACCTTGGATTGTACTGTATTTTTGTTGCATTTATGCATTGCTACAGACTGTTACCAGCTCTAGTTGAATTCTATTGCAACAAGTGTATCATATGTTTTACTGCTTTTTTTCCCCAAGTCAAATAATCAACCTCACAGGAGAAATATATTATGACTGAATCTGTTAAAGCATTCCTCCAGCAGGGACAGAGTGTGTTTTTCATGAGTGTAGATGGGAGAAGGAGAGGTAATGAATATCTCTGTGGGGTTTGCAGACTGTCAGTGTGACTCCCAAACCTACTTAAATGGCTTCACGCTCTACATCCCTCCCCATCTCTTGTGCCCTGCAACCTCAGGAACAAAAAATGGGACTATGCAATAGCTAGAAAATGAAAGTCAAACTAAACCCTGCCCATGGGAGGTTTCCCATGATATACCTGGACATTTCTGTTGTTCTCTGTCTGTGTGTGTGTGTGTATGTGTGGTTTCTGGGGTAATTTTAACCAGCTGACTGGGGACAGCATGTCTAATTGGGAACAAATTGGTGTCCCCATTTGACTTTTATTGCTTCTGCATTTGGCATGATGTAAAGTGGTTTCCGTCTTAATTGTTAGGGTAAGGTTAGTAATTGGGGTTAGGGAAGGGTTAACCATGCAGGGAGGGAATTTAAGTCAATGCCTTAAAAGTTTGCTAAATATGTGTGTGTGTAGGTGCATTTTCTCATGCACACTCAAGTGTTCATGATAAATACATATCTCTGTTTCCATTCTGTTTCTAATGACCCCATTTTTAGAACCAAAGAGGTTTTGTTTTAGGGAAATGTATTGTTCTATTTTTGTGTTTTTTGCCATCATCCTTGTAACTCATTGCTAAGATCTGGAAGTCAGTTTTGAGTACTTTTATTTTTTATTTTTTAACATGCATTATACTGATTATGCTTCTGCACTTTACCTGAAGTATACATTTGAATACTAACATAAAGCATTTGAGTACTCCATCACTGACGATAGATAATGCAGATGTAATTTCTTGGTAAATATTTGACCTTATCCGTATCTAAACGATTATAACATTTCAGCTACCCTTATATCGGTTTCATCTTCAAATAATATGTGAAAAAAAAGTGTTGCAAGCACAATATCACGTGGGAATAAAGAGAATATTCGTTTAGACTTCACTAATTTACTTTCACATTGTGAGTCATTTGCAATAAATTTGGAAAAAGCTTAAAAGGCAGCTAATTAAAAGTAATGACAAATTATTAGGACTAGGTTGGTGTAACAGTTTATCTTTTTTGTGACGTACACGCATCTGTCTTAATATAGTTGTAAAACTCTTCTACCTCCTACATTGTAACCACATTAGCTTCATTTTATGATAGTTAATCACACATTTTGAACAATTTCTGATGATTACCCTTTGGTCTCTTTTTAACATGCCTTTATGTCTACATGATTTTTTTAAATTTATGCTTTGACAAGGCTATGAAAGTCAACCACTCAACAGATCTACTTACTATAAACGGAGATAAACATATCTGCATAATTGCCTCTAAAAATAATCAACCGTTTGAAGCTGTTTGACCCCGACACCTCCTGCTTTAAAAGCACTGTCTCCTCCGCTGACTGACTGACATAAAGTACCTTCCATATTATTGTTCACGAAAAGCAATCCACACTCTGCTAACACTCAACACTGTATGTGGCCACGTATCAAGCCAATCAGAAAGGTTTGACAGTATCTCTTCGTCCTTCAGGTAGCCTTTCATCTGTCTTCCAGTCGTGTCTCGTCTCTGAATGCAAAATCAGAGATGTGAGAAAAAGGCAATTAATTTTTCACCTGCAGGAGATTTAGATCATACTGATGCTAACAGATTCTTAATATAAGAAAACTATAAATCCTGCTTGAATACATGTGCTGTGAGTGAATTGTGTGTGAATTGTAATGTCCCTCCTGCTTTCTAATATTCCTTTCCTCTGGGCAGACCAGGACTAATAGTACTCAGACTCCTCTCATCTGTCCAGAAATGTATAGTAGTCTATTACAGCTCTCTCTCTCTCTCTC
>NW_023339651.1:5665881-5669836 GCF_004916995.1 Morone saxatilis | reverse complement strand
TCTCTCTCTCTCTCTCTTTTTCTGGCCTCCAGGGCTCAAATGAACAGAGCAGTAATGGGAACATCATTCGTCCATCTCTCTCCTCCTATTCTGTTCATCATCTTTCTCTTGCTTCGCTGGGAGGGAAACCAAAAAACAAGAGGTTAACAAGGAGGAGGAAGAGCTGGCTGGGTGTATCGTTGAATCAACCTTACACACGCACTCAAAGTTGATTCTCCCACACTGTAAATCACACTTGCACTGAGCGTTCATTGTGAAACGGATAATTTTGTATTAATGAAGCTAGACACAGAAAAACAGATTGAAATTAAGATGACATTGGTATTGTAAGAAATGTTTTAATTTCTTCAGAAAGAAAGATTATGAACAACCTGCTATATTTTACACCATGCTTTAAAAGACTGTAGACTACTAATATCCTGTTTCTAAGCAAGCACAGTCCAAAGTTATAATTAAATATGATGAAAATGTGATAAAATGTGAAAGTAACTTTAGTGTCATTTCTCCAGAATGGTTATTGGACTGTGAATTGCACCTGCAGAAATGCCTGGTGTTGTGGTAAGGGAGAACCAGTGACAGCCAAGGTTTACTGGCATTTGGCTGTTGGGTAGTGTTGAATTTCTACCCTGATTGTTAACACAGTCACGTTTTTTTCTTTGTGAGAAGTTGCATCTTTGTTTAGTTTCTGGCAATAATGTTTGCTAATGATTATGTGTGACAGAGCTGTAGAAAGTCAGTCATTTCTTTCTTTTGGACTTTATGTACATTGTGCAACACACATTTTAGTTAGAGTTTAAAGCTAAGGTCTAAGGATGGAAAGCCTGGAAAGTAATTTCTTGCACCGCTGCATGTAGGAATGGCAAATATCTGTCGGTCAGTCAGTCCACCACTTTGGTCCAGACTGAAATAATTGAACAACTGTTGGATGCATTGCCAATCATTTTTATATAGGCACTCTTGGTCCAACCATGTCTTACTTTGAAAACACACATCGGTGTCGACCAGTTTGATCTTATTATGCAAATTAAAACATGTCACACAAATCTTCTGCAGCACACCATGTTTTATTCACTCACATCATGGGGGTGTACCTTTAGTTTCCCAGAAAAAATAAAACCCTAATCTCCAGGAGGACTTTTTTTTTGTTAAACTATTGGATGAATTGCTATGACATTTGGAGTAGATATCCATGGTGCCCAGAGGATGAATTCCAATGACTTTGGTGATTCCATGGCTTTTAAAAAGTCTACTCTAAAGTAGCACTGCCAGTTGGACAACATTTTCACTTATCCAGTGATATATATATATATATATATGCTGCTATAAGGTTGACATTGAGTGAAATACCTCAACAAATATTGGGTGGATTGTCATGGAATTTGGTACACACAATTATGTCCCCGCCAGATGATGTGTAATAACTTTAGTGGACCTGATTTTTAACCTTGCACCATCATCAGGTCAAAATGTGTTGCAATACTTTGGTTTATGAGCAAATACCTGCAAAACCCGCTCACAAACCATTAGCATAACAGACTCAATCAGATTAAAAGGTAGCAATGCAGAAATGGGCAATTATATAATTATTTGTGTAAATGAGAGAGAAACGAAGATGAAGGACAGAAGAGAAAAAAAAAGAAAAAAAAAAGAGTAGACGTGTTAGTCCTCTCAGTGCCTCAACAGTGCTGATCAGTAGAAGGACAGTTTAAACTTGCAACCAATGCTACATGACCATTACACAGTGTTGTCTGTGGAGCATGTGGACAGTGTGAGAAGTTAGGAAGAACTATCTTGTGTGTGTGTGTGTGTGTAGCTGCTATATGTGTAGTGGTATGAGAGGATATGACAGGTCAGTGCAGTGCTGTGCAGAGAGGGGAGAAATTGACCTTGGCCGTTTTATTGAATTAAAGTTTTCATTACAGAGTGAGACACCAGGGAGAGTAAAAGGTCAGGAACATTTTCATGAACTTAATGCGGTATTAACAACTGCACTTTTTACAGTCGGTACTGTGAAATGATGTTGCCACTAAGCGCTTTTGAACTACAGCGTAGTTTTAACTGGTTGGTATAATTGCATCAGCGGTTGTAGCAGTTGTATTGAAGCTGGTATCACTTCCGCAGTCACAGACGTAATTGTGGTGTTAGTGGTAGTAGTGATAGAAATAAACTGATATCACACAAATCTATTATACGAAGGATATTATTGCTCATCTCTATTGTTATTTTTAGTTGTAGAATTTGCCAACAATTGACTCACCAACTTTTCTCACCAGGTGTTGAGCTTTCTGGCTGTTAAGACTTAATTTGTTTCAGACTGAGAATACCTCAAACACAAGTTTTAACACTCGAAAATCTATTTATATTAAGTGTAATACCAATTAAACAAATCTACAGTCTTAAACTCCTTGTTACTGTGTTACAGTTTGTCTGCTTGCATGGCTGCTGAATTAATATTGGCGAATTAATCGTTTACACTGGAAAAAACATAGAAGGAATCAATGAATGAATATAAGGAGTTCTCTGGAATAACAGATAGATGTTTGAATATGAAATATTTTATCTTTTAAACAAAAAAATACAATCATTCTTTATGGATTCAGAATAACCAACAATAAACCGAAATTCAGAACAGTGTACCTTTACAAAATAACAGATGGTTCAAAAGGGGTTTGAGCCAGAGGCAGCTGAGTCTAAAGCTTCTGCGTTGAGAAAAAAAGCAACAGGAATACAAAGAAGGGTGTTGTCTAATGCTCCGCAGAGGGTCAAACACATTTGTAATGTGTGGATGAGCTGCCACAGAGCAGCACTACAGGGACAGTGGCTATGTTTGCAGGAACAGAAGTTAAGCAAGATCACAAGACCATCACAGGCTGGCAAGTGGATGTGAGAGTGGATAAGGAACAGAGGAGGAGATAACAGAAGCTATAGGGTGGGAGGCTGGAGACGGAGAGTGATGAGGAGTAATATTTTACAGTTACTACCTTGTAAAAAAATAAATACACAACATAAATAAGCTTTTGTTATTCTAACCTCTACTGAGGCGAGGAAAGAGCGCATTTATCTGCACTGTTTAACACTCACACATGTCCACTCCCGTGAGCTGCTCTGTACTGCCACTATGTTAACAGCTGGCCATATTTTTCATGAAACCCGGGTGAACTTGCGATTAAGCCGCCACGGCAATACAAAGGTTTTCTCTGCATGTGTTCAATGATACGACAGGGCGCTTTCATTGTGTTGCCGCCTCTTCACCAAAACCAGCAACCATACAAAAACACACAAGCAACTACCAACACAGAACACTGCAGCAACCACAATGGCGTTAACAACCACCAACATAGCAGCATCATCCATTTTGGAAACCCTAGTAACCTAGCGACACCCTAGTAGCTAACTATCTTACTCAAGGAACAAGAAAGTACACAACAAAGTATCTTGTGTCCAAACTACTCTGTAAAACCATTCATTACAGTTCACTGGAATAGTTAGAAGCACAAGAAACTGTGAATTAATCCAGTTTTGAAAGAATTTTGCTTTGTTTATGAAGCAGCTGTAATTTCTTATAATGAAAATGTGAGAATTATCACCTGAGTCTGTTGGTCCGCTCGGCTTTACCAAGCTTTATAACAAGTTTCAGCCCATTCTGTCGGACTATGTTGCTGTTTTGGTTCACTCTCACCACTCTTGGCATGGTTTTCACCTGCAGCAAGGATCTGTTCTCAGAAACAAAAGCTCTGCTCAGCACCACACAACAAACAGACACAGTTAGCAACTAGCTGGTGAACATGGTGGAAGATTTGGCAGCGAAAGAGCCAGATATTCCGCTCAGGAGTTGGTAGAAAAACAGAGCTACAAGAGAGTGATTAAATGGTAAATGGACTATTTATACAGCGCTTTTCTGGTCTGCTGAACCCTCGAAGCGCTTGTCACATTCACCCATTCACACTCACATTCA
>NW_023339651.1:5655051-5665781 GCF_004916995.1 Morone saxatilis | reverse complement strand
GGCTGCTGAACCCTCGAAGCGCTTGTCAACATTCACCCATTCACACTCACATTCCATACACAATAGCACAGGCCACCATGTATCAGGACGATACAGTGTTCCTAATCCAAAGCCACTAACCACCCATACACCCATAACACACACACACAACACACACAACACACTGACACATGGCCGTCGGAGCAATTTGGGGTTCAGTATCTTGCCCAAGACACTTTGACTGGACAGGGGAGGCCATGAAATCAAACAATGACCCTCCCATTATCAGACGTCCCACTCTGCCACTAAGCCACATCCCCCATATGGACTTACATTCAGCATGTGGCCAGAAACACAAAGACAAACTCTAAAGAATAACTGCTGGATGTGTAAATAACATCTGTTAGCTAACAAACTTGCCATATCAATTTAATAGTGATGGCATGTCAATATTGTGTTCACAACTGCCCCCAAGTGCACAGACAAATCAGAAAGGGTAAAGAAGAAAAGGGCAAATCACTGATGAATAGAAATACAAAAATGGCCCCAGACAACATACCGTTGTGTTCTTGGAGGAAAAATAACTTCACAGTTAGACTGCTTGTTTGCTCCAGCCAATATGTGATCATAGGCTATACAAAATCATTGACATTGCATGATTCCACACTAGCACAACACACACACACCACACACACACCACTCACACACTCGCACACATTTTTGACACAATGTACAAATTTACAAATTCAAGTGATATCAATAGTTAAGAGTTTCTTCTTTAGCACTTTCAGTGTTTGCATACATTCACACATTGGTACAAATAACACCACCCTCACCAAGCAACCAGGGACAGCTGAGATGTGGCAGAGTATCGCCAGCTGCCTGGCTTTTATCTTTGGCACGTCTGCTTTTGGCAGGCTGCTCACAGCCAAAACATTTCTAGAGCTGCCAGATATTAGAACTCTGTGCCTGATCATGCACATGCAAACAAAAATAATGTTTCTACGCACATACGCACACATCAATGTGAGTTAAACAGTGTCACTGTTGCCTAGAGGTGAGAGAAGTGGGCTTGTCACCAGTTGCGATGCCCACACCAGCTGGGATGTAGGAGGGGATCTCTCCTGTCACAATCACCATTGAGATGCCTGCAGGGCTGTTGGGTAACAATAGATGTACAGGGCCGCTCCCAGACGTGGCTTTACAACACTGTATGAATGTGAAGAAGGGGAGAGCTGGAAAGCAGCAAGCATGTCAATTTTCTATGCATAAAAAATTGAAAAGTCCAAGTGTTAGCCCCATGGGTTTGCCTTGCCTGTTGTGGAACTAAAAAAAGCTAAGCTGTGAGTGCTACAGGAGAGGCCATGACATTGTAAAAAAAGGATTTAGCCTCTTGGTAACCTGACTGAGCTCAGCAAATTTTATGATGATCTCCCTGTTAGAATAAATATAGTGTGCGTAAAAAATTTACTTTTACCTGTAAAGGTGGTTCGTCTTCTGAGAATGTACTCAGCAAAATCCAGGAAAAAATAATGGAAGATTTTTTATTTCTTGTGTTTAAGTGGTAACATTGGCATCATGGTATACCTTAAGAATAAAAAATCACTTCTTTACACTTAGGTTACTTTTGAAATGCAGTAGGTTACAGATTACTAGTTAACCTGTTAAAATTGAATTGATCACTTCATCAAAGTAATATAACTTATTATGTACGGAAAATAATATATTTTAGATATATCCCTTTGTAATAACCAATATTATTACCAATAATAAGTAACTTTAATTTAACAAGATATTTTTGTAACTGTAACATATTATATTTACACCTATTTTGTAATTTAATAAGTTTTACTTTACAAGTATCTTACTGCTCAACACTGTTGGGGACAACAAATAACCATACAAAATTTCATATTTAAATTTAGTTTAAAAGACACTTTTGATAGATGGACAAACCAAAAACCATAAATTTAAACATACAATAACTTTATATTAGGGCTGTTAAATACTAGTTCTTCTCCTTAACCAGGTGACCCTTGGATGTAGGGTGACAGTCCACAATTCCCTGGTCTAACATCAACCTCCGTTATTCCTCCCTCTAAAACACAAACTGACTGAACCCAAAGTGACCCAACACACCACAGTCCTGAGGCAGAACCGGAGGACACACACACACACACAGGCTTCACACACAGACACACAGAGTCATACGCAGAACATTTTCTCTAGTCCTTCCCCACAGTGGCTTCACGCAGGGCGATGGAGTGTCAGTCCTGTTTGGTTGCTGTGAACAGAGAACAGGTGCAGCAGTCGACAGATAAGGAGAACTTCTCCCCTGCCTTCTAAATAAAACACTATCCATCTCCATCTCAAACTTTCTCTGCACTCACTCTCTCCCCTACTCGCTATTCTCTAAACAACTGTCATGTTAAAGTCACCAACTTTACAACAAGGCACACACACTTCTTGTTTTGGAGGACTTCTGTTTTGTGCAATTTGTGAACAAAGAGTGAAATATCAGTTGAAAATGACTTTATCATTACTGGACTTTACTAAAGGAGATTGAGAGTATTAGGAGTTGCAGTGAGAACATGGTTTGATGTACTTGAAAAGAGACAAAAACTAAAACTTACAAGTCCATATTAAGCCAATTGTGACTATTGCTGATAACAGCTGATTAACATTTAATCATAAATGACTAATTAAGAAAGTTAGATATGAAAATTCAGGTAGGAACTAATTAACACCCAGCACTGTGTGTTCTAGTGTAATTCTATGATAGTTTTTGATATGAGCCCTGATTCAAAGTTTTTATTAACAGTAGGATTTGAGAAATTCTGACATTTGTGTCTCGTAATCGCTGATTTAATTCTACAAACAAAACTTATGGCTTTAGAACATTTTTAAAAATATTACAGTTACATCTACACACAAATGTATCTGTAACTAATCAGGATTTAGTATTCTTTACTACAAGCGTTACACCATCTTCTTTTACTGCAACTTTTTAACGACCATGTTTTTCCTCTAGCTTAAATGCCGCGTCTGTCTCAGGTATTCTTAAAAGGATAGGGCTCCCTTCCTAAAGTGCAACTAGATATTCTTTCTCAACGCTGGTCAGCAAACAGGTAAATATTTCAACCTTGAAATAATACAACAAGGAACTAAAAGGAATAAATAATAACATTAAGTGTGTACATTAATCAATTAAAAGTTAATGTCAAATACCTGTTTTCAGTTTTCCACCTCCATCATCTCTTTCTAGCTCTCAACCTCATTCTTTCGCCTGTAAGATAATTTAAGTTATTTCTGCCTTTGATTTATTTCTATTAAAATTCACTGCAGCAATGGAAGTTTCCTATGTTACACATGCCAGTAGGATATGTCAGGTTTTTTGCATATCATGGGACAGATTATGACACAGATTCTGTTCAGTCTATGGGCCAGATCAGATTGCAGATTATGTTTACAGATAAATGAGACACACTTTCTGACATTCCATTGTCAGACAGATGGGAACCCATAAGGGGGGTCTTCCGGAAACAGCATCTCCCCCACCTGTCCTGATACATGACCTCCAACCTGTAGCCCACCACAGGGCAAATGACTAATGGAAGCAGATGGGGGAGTTTGGTGAATTTTGCACGTCTTAGACGAATAATCAAATGGCATGTTGACCTACTCCGTGCTTTCACTATTATATGTATATAAGTTATTGTTGTTATTCAACACTGAGGCAATTCCTCATAGCAAAGAAACAATTGTAGTCTGAATTTTCATTATGGTTATCCTTTTCTTGAAATGTTCATGAACTGAAGTTTGATTTCTGACTTACTTTGTACATACTTTGATGTCACATTGGTGCCATATTACTTTTCCTATCAAAAAGACAAGTATAAAACATTACTTACTGCAGCCTTTCAAATAAGACTGATTCTCTTCAAGCTCTCACTTATAACTTATAATCATGTAAATTCAATATGTTAAAGCACCGATCTACAGCCATTTATATCTACTGATAGAGCAGGTACTCTTCCAGATGTCACTAAATCGTACATATTGGTCCTTTAAGATGAAGCAATGTCATTAGTTTTGCACGTATTTGGTTGTAAAGCAAAGTTTTGGACAAATTTAAAGTTTGATTCGATAGAGGGGGTGCCCGATGGAAAGTGAAGATATCACCAAAGTTATTAGGATACATTGTCGAAGGGCAATGAATGTCATGATGGAAACTTTTGTGCCAACTAATCTGGGAGATGTTGAGATATTTCCAAAATTAGAGAAAAGTGTGATGCTGGTGGCATAAAATAAAAGTAAAGTCAGTAGGATTCTTCTGGTGACCATGACTGTTTTATGGCAATCAATCCAACAGTTGTTCAGATATTTCAGTGTGGACCAAAGTGACGGACCCACTGACCAAAAGACAGGTCGACATTGAAGATAATAGTGCTTTCTTTTTACTTTCCGTCTCAGTTGCTCATCAGTACCCAGCTCCATTTTTGTCCTCCACTCAGACTTTCTCTGACTTTGCCCCCCTATCTTGTGGTGTTACTTACAGTACAAAGCATCCTACAGTGGCGACTAAGTGTGACCCAAAAGCAATGTGGTCAAAATGGACGTCTGTCATACCCTGACCTACCCGTCGCTAAGGGAATGGACACATAGACGTAGGCAGTGACAGAGTAAATCTCTCAGCCTCTCCTCTTTGTCCTTTCATACATGACGCCATAAAACTATAAATGTCAACTTCAAGACCGCACACCATTCCCCAGTGATAGAACAAAACAATCACACACATATACAGGTAGACAGACACAAGATAACACACGCGAGAAAGGTGAAAATGATCATAACGTTGTTTCATGTGCAGGACAGGACAGAGCACTGTAGACAAAAAACAACAACAGTGGAAGTCATTTCAGAGCGAGGCTGTTCATCCCAGAGGACAAAACCACATCAATAAAACTATAAAATATTGTCTCATTGACCTGGTTTCCACCCCAAGTACATTCACTCACCGCTCACCACTTCACACTTGTATTGTATTTGAAATCCTCATACGTACACGACAAAGTCATTTCAAAGTGACCCATGTGGCGGCCTCAAATTATATGAGCATTTTCTGATCTGGCACCTCTATGGTTGGGTGACTAAAACCACTTGGTCAAGGTTAAGAAAACATAGCGGCCGTGAAATTTATTTGAAAAGGAAACACTGACTGTGTGCTTGAGACAGAATGTGAACCATGTTTTTGTTGAAGGATGTTTTGCTTTGTCAAAGGCCACCTGCCACCTCTCTACATGTTACAATACTTCCTGCTTTGGAAGCAAAGGTAATCATGACATTACATTTACTCAAAAACATGTGAACAAGTGCAAATTAATTGTATGAATGTACTACACAGGGTTGTATCATGTCTCCACACTGAATTGGTAAATGTTTGACATTGGTACAAATTTTTGTGACGACTGAAAAACTCTAAGAAAGAAACACTATTAAAGATCAGCAATTGTTGGGTGTATAAAGTAATATCTGAAATCCAGCAGGGCTCTGCGGTGAATTCAGCGCCTGTGTGAAGGGTTTTGGGTTTGATCCTTGGTCTGACTTTTAAACCCTGAGGTATTTTTCAAAGTGCATGCCCAGAGTGAAGGCTGAAAAGCTCTCAGAGAGTGGCTTGGAGTGTGAAAGGGACTGTTATGAAATTTGAATGAAGGATCAATGTTCCATTAATGGACAAGAGTATTTATTTGTATAACAGCATGTGGTCAATCGTCATGGGAAAAGAGGTTGTTTTGAGCATTTGAAGACCAAAACTGTCCATTTTCAAGTAAGGACACATTCAACATGCAAGTACCAGAAAGCATGCAAATGGGTGATCTTAATCAGTGTTGCTCCCTGCTCTGCAGTCTGCACACACAGATTATGGGACGGATCAGTTCGACCTCACTGTCAGACAGATGGGAACCCAAAGGGGGGGTCTTCCAGAAACAGCAGCCTCAGTTCCCCCCTGCCTGTTCTGATACATGACCTCCAACCTGGAGCTCACCACAGGACTGAGAAAGATGGGGAGAGGGGGAGGAAGGTGTAGAAGTCAATGGGGGATTTTAAAATGATCACTCAGTTTGCATATTTTAGCTCAACAATTAAAATTTTTGTATATTACATACTAGGCAGTCAGTGGTTTCAGTTCATGCCAGCATGACATGAACACCAAGTTGCAGAGGCCTAAAACCTATTATAGAGATCAACTTGCAGAGAAAATAATGTTGTTGTTTTTTTGTGGTAATGTTGTGATAATCCAATTGTGTGCAAGGGCTGTTTGAAGGCTGAAGGCTCTTGCTTGTTGTATTCATGGAAGCACTGACATACATTTTTTAAAGCTTTATCATTCGATTTCTGACCACTAGGGGATCTGAAAAATATCAAAAGAAGCTGACAGATACACAGCCAGTATCATATCACGGCTTATAAATGTGTTATGGCAAATGTGTTTGCAAACAGAGCAACATTAGCATTCATCTGGAGTCATATTTCTGGCCGCCAGGGGGATGTAAGCACAATACTCACTGGTCTTTCAGCTTTGGTTTGTTTTCCACCAGCTCCTAAAGAATAAAAAATGGACATAATAAAAATAGATTGTGTGAATTTGATGATTCTTGAATTAAAATGATGTTCAGCAACTAACTGTCAAGTCTCATATTTCAGAGATCAGGAGCACTAAAATCCACCAGAGGTTTCCAAACTTGTCGTGTGCTGAAAACATGTCATGAATAATTTAAATCAGATGGATTTTGTAGTTAATTGGCGAAGACGTGCTAAACGACTGGTATGATGTTGAAGAAAAGTGTGGAAACCAGAGTGTGGTGGGGAAGAGAAGGGGAAAGTAATTATAGCAAAGAAACAAAAAGAGGGCTTTGATAAGAATAGTTGTACCCTTTGTCTTGGCATTTGTTGCCATACAACCCATCCAGGAGAATGATGACTGACCGCAACTATCCACTGAGGCAAAAAAAAGAGCATCTTTATACGTGTGCACACATTTATTCACTGAGCACAGGCTGTCAATTCATTATAAAGGTGAGGTGGAAATAAGTCTCTGCCCTGTTAACTACAATACCTTTGCTGCCTCCATTCCACAGCCCTCCATCCATACCAGTATCTGGCAAACATTTATCAGACAAACAGCCTCATCGGATGCACACCAAAGGTCAGAGTTTGACAGCGTACGATGAGGTGTAGATCAAAGTGACAGAGCTAAGTAGAGTAAGGTAATAGGGTACTAGGTCATGCACAAGCAGCCATCGGAGGTGGTTTTTACATAGCAGCTTAACACAAACAAACCTCTGGCTGATGCTTGTAGTTGTCCAGTTTTTGTTTTTAGTCCAATTATAGTCACAATTTATTCCTCACGACCGGTTTACAAGATCAATCTTGACATTTCTGCTGGAGGCTGTCTGTCTCGCTTGATAATAAAAATAAAAAGTCTGTTGTCAACAAACATGTCTCTCACTCACTGTATGGTTTATTTCTGTCTAATAATGTGACACTGCATTTTATTTAACATTTCTTCATTTAGTGATTTAATTTACATTTACATTTGAGATATAACACTCTGAAAGGACCCATCCGTATATTTTGGGGGATAATATTCATGTATGTTCACTAGGACTGTGTATCGTTTAAATTACGATACCAATATAATATCAGTACCCTTAAAGCGATACCAGTAGAGTACTTCATCCGATACCTGGTGTTGAAGCTATTGCCCTTGGCTTGACTCTATAATGTAGCTGCTAGCTGCTAGCTGTAGGTGCTGTACTAGGTTAATCATACAAAATAGCTAAAGCAAATTAATAGTAATATTTACAAAAAGGATTAAATTCAGGTATAGTTTGACTGGAAGTTCTGATACTACTTACTGGGTTATTTTCATCAACTTACACTGAAGTAAAATTTGGAATGCATGTCTTATCCCTCTGATAGAATATTTTTATATTGTTGTATTGCAGCTTTTACTTAAAGCTGCAGTAATCAATATTTTTTATATTAACAATGGATCAAATGACTATGTGTAATGTGTGTAGTCGCCTTGAGATGATGAACCCATCGAACCAAACACCAGACAGATAAAGTTAGAAACTAGCTGAAAATAGTGAATATTATATATACTGAGTGAATATTTGGCCTTACATTAAAGGCCTGACTCTGAACACTAATGTTGCCCCATATCTGCTGGATGTTTAAATAGGCAACAGTTTGCTGTCACAACTTTATAAGGTGGTGATGTGTCGATGTTGTGTACAGTTGCTTCTGCTGCCACGCAAATCAAGTAATGCTGCTTTAAGTAAAGAATCTGAATACTTCTACCTTCGCAGCACGCTACATATATTTAAAGTGCTGTTTACCTTTCACTGCAGTGGGACAACTTTCAACTATTTTTGCAGAGTTATATGTGGAGCGCTTCCCCAAACTTTCAAACATCAAACAATTGCATCAGAACTGTTACTGTAAACTGGATCTTAGCCTAACAGTTGATGTTCACAAGCTGCCGCTGTGTCGAGGGCACATACCCGCCAGTATTCTGCATATGGCTATTACGCCACCTAAGGGCATGATACTCTTGCATAATGCTGTTTGTACATTAATATTCTACACCCAACATATGCTTAAGACTGCACGCAGGAATATGGTCTCACTTTACCATTAATAATGTGCTGTTTTTAGAGATTTGCAACTGTCTCGGATGTTTAGCATCTTTAAAAACATTTTTTTCTTTTAGCTATGCATGTTCTTTTTAATGTTGTACAGCACATTCACTCCCATAAAACCCTATAAAAGTTACTTTGAAGTTCTGATTTTCTTTGATCAGTTGTGTGTTTGTAGTGATTTGTACCAAGTCATGTTGTGTTTTTCTCAGACACTAAAGTAATTCTGTGTAGTGTAGACAGGAAATAACAAATTATCTGTAAGCCTTTCAGGATTGGTATTCTGAATGTGATTTTTTAAAAATAGTTCCAAAACTTGGGCATTAATATTTGAAAAATGTGTTTGTACACAACCTTTGAAGAGAACATTATGCACCTAAGACAGAAGATAATACAACCACTCTGACTTGTTGCAGTAATCACTACAACAATTTATTCCCCACCATAGACTCTGATTTAGATTAAAATAATAATAATAATAATAATAATAATAATAAGACTTGCTTGTGGATTAAATCAAAATCTCAACTTTGCATTAGGGAATAAATGTTTGAGCCAGTGCAGCGTGTCTGTGTTGATATAATGAGCAAGCTGAGGATATGAATCATTTCCGTCATTGCAGGTATTACAGTTCTGTGCCTTGGGCAACCCGTCATGATTGATAACGCAGATGATTACACTTTGCCAATGGGAGAGAGAGGAAGAGCAGGAGTGGTGAGGGGAGGAAGAGAGGAAAGGAAGGGACATAATGACACTAATGATAATTACAGAATTGTTAATACCTGAATCTTCAACAAGGTAGCTGTGCCCTTAGTTCTAGACATAGCAAGACATCCTTTAATCCCCCTGTATCTTCAAAGAAATGTATCCAATGTATAATTTTAATCCAAAGGTAACTATGCATCTCACTGAGGCTCAGCTGTAATTTACTTTCTCTGAGTGTTCTTAGTAAAGACATGAAAATATGGCAGATGAATTCATCTGGATGCATAATTTTTAAATCTAGGCTTTCCCAATTTGAATAACTGTCAGCGAAGAGATGTCATCATCCATCTCCCATAAACCTTTGCATTTTGGGGGCATTTCCTGTCGTTGGATCAGAGTACTTGTTCTTGCAGTCTGTACACGTTTGTTTCATGTCAACCTTCGTTAGAAGGACACATTACACTGATACCTACAGTATGTACACTCTATGTCACAGAAACATATGGCTGTTAATTTATGTAAGATGTCATTTTAATGACAACAGCCTGTTCATCTCCTGTGGCTGGACTTGTGTGTGTTACGGTGGTTGTGTGCGCATGCATGAGTTTTTCAACATACAGTACAGATGTGACATACAGTAAGAAGAAAACCTCAAAACATACTACATTCAAAGTTAAAATGAGATGCAATAAATGTTAATCATGTAAAGGCAAGTCATTAAATGGTACTTTTGATGTTCTTTTCTTAGCCTAAATCTCAATTTGGCTGATAGATATAAATGTTGTAGATCTGGCAAGTAAATACTGGAATACACTTGATAATACGAAGCCAAAAATATCTTGCCTTCTTGCCATGGGCAGCACAAACAAACTGTAAACATAACACTGAGTTCTAATCACTACTTAAGTTGATATGACCAACTTGTTACAACAAAACAGCTGCCTGTTTACACAGCAATTACAGAGAAACATTACCTTTTATTTGTACAATTTCTGGCCAAATGAGTCCAATAATTACTCACCTTTTTACTCTCTGATCTCTACTAACTCCAGAGGGCAATATATGGCTCTTTAGCTGCTAAATCCTCAACTAATGTACAGTATATTCACGTGTCACAGTAGTCGGTAACTGTCTGCTGTGCCTGAGAATGCAACGCTGAGAGCGGTGATTGTGGACCAAACTAAGTTGCACAGCAGGAAATCAAAAACTGGGCTTAAGGATGTTACAAAGCTCCGTAGAGCTGGAGGAAACTGCAGGTGAGAAATAATTCTTTGTGATTCCTTTTACATATACATAGTCATTTGATCCATTGTTAATATAAAAATATGAATTATAGCAGCT
>NW_023339651.1:5653714-5654991 GCF_004916995.1 Morone saxatilis | reverse complement strand
ATTTTGTAGGATTTTAAAACAGTTTTATGATCTTTTGGCTAAAGCTGCTGAACAGGACATCTGACATATTGAGAGATACCTACAAAATGTAATCTGCAAACATCATTACCACTCGACTTTGTTTGCTCAGAATTTTGCTGTGTCACGTTGGCCCTATCTCAACAATCTGCCCCTATAGCAGCTTGCTAATTACTGTACAGGGGTTTCACTTTCCCAAACCAGACCTGACAGTATTCGGTGGCACACTCATAACGTCACAGCAGCTAAATGAAGAAAGTCAGTGAAAACTCCCTGCGGTGTTCCCAGGTGGACAGTCCTCCTAAAAAGCATCATGGTTTGCCTATCATGTGTACGTTGGCCCCTGCGGCTGCTGTCAACATGTTCCGTAAAGGTTGAACCTGCTCACCCTCAATAAACTAAGCTCATGGAAAAACATTCACCTTCTGCATGGCTGAACATGGACCGAGCAGGTGGGAGTGAGCAGAAAAACGTGTGTTTGTGCATGTGTGTGCCCTCGCAAAATGAGCCTAAAGCCTCGTATTTTTGTGCTATTTATGCACATCTCTCGTGTTTGCGTTTTATCTGTTTTAACTACGAACCAGCTCTGTTAGTATTTACGGACAAACACCTGCATTTGTTTGCTGTTACTACCTGTTTGTGTGTGTCGTTGTGTGAATGAGTCATTGCTACCTGACGAGAAAGTCTGTCAGTCACACTCCAACAGTGACAGGCCGATAATCACCTCCCAATTAGCCGGTCTGGGGCCACACACACACACACACCAATTTTAATGGAGTTTGGCTACAACTCACTTTTCAAAACTCTGGTGTCACCCAGCTGTACGACCTTTGACTCTTATTCATTTGTACTCCGAGGGTCAAACCAGCACACCCTGCAGAGGTATAGGATACAGTGAGGACAGTTTAAGTCTGCAAGTATAATATAACACTAATGGGTTTGCAAAATACCCACTGCAGTCTGCCTTTTCAGTGAGATTAATCAATAGGAATTCTGTGTTAATCCACCCACCTGTTTCAGAGAGGGAGTGGGAGGGATAACTGATGAATGTAAGAAGGGATTTAATGCAAAAATAAAATATAACTTGGATCATTGTATGAGTCAAAAATAGATTTCAGTTAAGAGTGTGCTTTATATATTTTTTATTTTAAACAGACAGTAGACAGGCTCATTTGTTTGCAGTGAGAGGAGGAGAGGAGAGCCGGATAAGTCACTGCTCTCAAAGAAGGAGGATGGAAATGAGAATCGAGGGTGAAGAT
>NW_023339651.1:5651261-5653683 GCF_004916995.1 Morone saxatilis | reverse complement strand
GGGGGGGGGGGGGATAAGGGTTGCAAAGGAGAGCAATAACTGGATGAATGCAGAGGAGGATGACTGGGAGAAAGAAAAGGCTTATTAAAGGGAGGTGGAGAGGTGAGGTGAGCTGTGTTTGTGCCAGTCTGTGCCAGAGTTGCTCCGACCAGTCCCTCTGTTTTGGCTGGCAGATGGGTCCTGTCGTGGTGCTGCCTGAAGGATGGCGTGCCATGCAGGCGCCGTCACTAGGAACACACACACACACAGACGCTCACACACAATGTTCTCTTGCAATTTCACTTCCTTTCTTGCCAGCATGGCCGCAGAACTGACAGATTGAGAGCAAACAGGCAGGCAGGCAATCAGCTCAGACACCTGAGAGCGCCCTAAGGACCCTGCTCTCGCTGGCAGGCGGAGGGGACTGCTGGCTATGCTGCAAAACACCAATTAGGCCCTTGAAAAAAGCTCCATTAAAAGACCAATTAAAGAGCCATTACAGAATAATGAGAAGAGTGGTACCTGTTAGGTCTGAACCAACCAGTGCAAATAGAGATACAACAGACCCAGCACCAGAGAAATGTAGTTTTATTGGACAGCCACATGGTCAGACGTTATGCTCAGCCACTAAGGTTGTGCTGACAGCGCACACTGACATGACAGAGGGTCGCAATTTATCATGTATTTGACCCACAACTACATATTCATTCACACTTTTTTCTATTTAAGTGGACGGAAGATGGAAGACGACAAAACCATGAATTTGAATTGTAAGAAAATAATGCTTTAAAGATTGTTTTCATGATGAGGCATTTTGACACAAAATGGATCTGCAGTGGAACACATCCAGGGAATAAAGAGGGGCTGTTTCCTGCAAGGCAGTGATGAAGTGAGCTGCCACTGAATTCCCCTTTCAGTCGTTAAAACATGGTGGACTTTACAAGGGCAAGGCAAAGGATGGTTTGTGGACTGAAGACTGAAATTGTCGTCTAATCACTTAACTATGTGATTACTTTCTATTTCTATCCACTGATGTGGCCTCTCTAGACAAGTGTCTGATTCTGTGTGTGTGAGGGAGAGTGAGAGAACCATGGACAGACAGAGACAAGTGTCCTTCTGCTTGATATCACAGCCTCCATCAGGACCAATCAATACAATCCCTCAGAATTACTGTCACAACAGAATGAATTACCCTGCCATGCACAGAATACACACACACACTCACACAACCTCTGTATGCTACCCATTACTCTCTCCACACACACTGGCATTTATTATATATATTAAAACAAGCACCATGCACTAACATTTTGTAGTACTATATGTTCATTTGATTGATGAAAATAGGCCGAACAGGAAGACAGAGCTCATTAAAGGATCTGATTTGTCCTCTTTTTGTGGTTTTGACCATCACCCCTGCCAGTAATAACAAAATTGTTAATAACACCTAGTAACAATAATTACTGAGATCTTGCAACACAGCTACATTGCTAAAAAGTGTGTTCAGGTGGTCGCTATTAGCAGAACTTATTAAGAAGAAAAAACTAAGTTATTTAAGCACCTATGATCAATAGTTTTATAATTACACTTTAGCAAATTGCAATGTAAAAACAATAAACAATGTTTAGACAGATTGAGCTACTTTCTGAGCTGTACGGCCTGCAACTTCACTGTTTTGGTTCACTTTGGTTCACTGTTTCCTGCACGAAACATCAGACAGGCAAATTTAGCTGAACATTATGAAGCATTTAGCAGCTTAGCTAGATATTTCCCTCAGGAGTTGGTAGACAACAACACCAGAGCAAAAAAAGAGTGACTATTTGGTATGCCAACAGTCTTATGTTAGCCAATAGTCTTTCGCTAACCAGACAAATGTGCTTTTTGTTGCATAAACCTAACCACACACTGGACTTGAAATTCAAACCTCTCCGGTGTCAAAGCGCTTTGTATGAAAATGTAATATTTCATACACTTGGAGATGAAAGTTGCCTGCCAATTCAAGTAGCAATTAGATTTTCCATCACAACGTAATTGGAAAAAACAAATTAGTATTATATAAATAACATTTCTAGGAGTCATCTTTACACTTCCTGTGATTACTCCACATTCTTCCTGTGCAATGAATTTTCAGGTGCTCTTACTTTCAGTTTTACCTCCAGTGGATTAGATGATTTGGTCAAAGTTTTGGCTTATGTTTACAACCTTTCTGATTGTCTGACTGCTCCTTTCTCACCCTGTCTGATGTTGTTGTAGCAACGTCGCCATGTTTCTAGATCTCATCAATTACTCTTGTGACATAACTGATGGAAATGATGTCAGAAACTACAAAAATAAGACCCAGGTTGTAATAATAAACCAGTTTTATCCTTTAAAGACAGACGGTGAGTGGATAAAATGCCAAGAAAGAGCTGAATATCTGATTAACCCAATGATTGTACAAAAA
>NW_023339651.1:5630532-5651161 GCF_004916995.1 Morone saxatilis | reverse complement strand
TAAACAGCAGAGATTACAGCAAAAAAAATGATAAAAATAACTTTAGAAGACGGTTTTGGTGAATTATGATGACGTAAGTGAAGAGGTGTAAAATGCAGTCTCGCTGGTAAATTTTCATGGGAGCTGTAGCCAGTATTTACTATGATTTCTTGTTAATTTCCTATATTAAAAAAAATGATAATAATAGGGTTCTGTATAATTAGTTTTTATGTTCCATTACATCCCTGCATGCACACTTGATTTAATCAACAGTTCATCTTCTCTCATCATCCTAGCACAAGCATCACGCCCTCACCCTTATCCTGGGAAATACACAGAATATATAAAAACTCATACATACACACACACTCTCAGACACACACAAACATTGTATTCTGTGAATACACAGACAGAACAAGGTCACTTTGGGCATCTGTGTGAGCAGCAGTGTTGAATGTTTGGACTGGGAACTGCTCTTGATGCCACTTCAAACAACGCACGACACCAAACAATTGTCATCTGTATTTGGTGAGTTGGCGAGTTTTTTAAATTTTATTCACTCATTCACTTGTTGTCTGAATAGCTGCTTTTATTAGCTAAGGACAAACTAGAGCACTGACCAACAGTGTACTGTCTTTGTTTAACCGAGGATACTGAAAACAGTGTCTGACGAAAGATAACGAGTGGAGAGATGTCATTTAAGAGAAGAGCAGGATGAATATGAATATATGCAGAATCTACTTGGTAAATCACTCTCTACAAAAAAAAACCCATATGTGAGTGCATTGGGTTTATCACTAAAAACATGTCGTGATGCATTGAGGGTGCAGTACATTATGATTAGCATTTTGTATGCGCTGTGTCTCCCTTTTACAATTTCATTTTATCTCCAAAAGCCCATTGTATAGGAAAAGCTATGGAAGTATATCAATATACAGAATGAGAAAGACCACCACACATTAATAATCATAATAACTGGTGGGTATATCTATATCAAGAATGACACACAAACACATTTACATGCTAATACTACAACTACACCTCCCTTTTTCTGTTTTTTCAACTGTTGTGCAAGCTATCTGTCATGCTTTGAGGGGAAATACATTTATAACTTCACATCTCCATCTGACTGCCTGAGTCTAAATGGAAGTCACCTCCGAGGGACACACCACTGGTGTAGCCAAAGATGTTATCTGGCAAACTCCACCAGCCTGTAATCCCATTTAGGCAAAAACACGAGTGTCATAACCTACAAACAAAACACTGCAGGAAAACCAATTTGATAGAGATTTGGTTTCTGCAGTGGAAGCTGATTCAGGTACCTTTCGATAAAGCACAGCTGGCATTGCTTTATCAGAAACAACAATGGAGGTTTAATCTGTCCTGTTTGGATCTTTCAGTTGCTGATTAAAGAAACTGATTTGCAATACTGGTCTTCAATTTGATTCTTTTGCTGATACCTGTGACAAGAGGCAGGACTAGCTATTTATGTAATAAAATATGATGCATTGTTGTAGGTCTGTTTTCACATTGTGGTATTATTACTTTTAGTTAAAGGTAACCCTTTAAAGGTAAGTACCTCTAGCAGTGGGCGAGGAAGTAACTTGAAGGCAAACTGTTCAGAATTCCAAACTATTATCACAGAGCACAACATTTTCTGTCACTTTTACACCAACCTTTAATTTCTAATTCTGTCAGAAAAAGTATCGCTGAGGGGAAATTTCATATTCCACAAAGCAACTGGCAATTCCTGAAATTCTCTTTTTTTGACACTTGTCTCTTGGATCAGGCAAAGAAAAGCAGCTCTAAAAATGTGTCATCTTCTCTGAACTTAGCCACCTGTAACCTGAGGGATACTGCAATCAAGTTTTTACTTTTAGGATGTAAAACTATTTCAAGTGGCATGCTGTTATAGTTCAAGGGGCAGAGTGTGTTACATCTGATTAAAGCTGAAATACACTCTCCAAATTCAAGGTCAAACCTCATCCTGACAATTAAAATTCACTTTACAACCACTGATAGCAATGCTAATGACCACATGAGAAGGGAGGGTCCTTAATCAGTACAAATATTCCTCTCATGCTTCCCCCATTTCAGGAGACATGGGGCCTCTCTTCATATGCAGTGTGACGGCTGTGTTGCAGGGGGTGTCCCTGCCGGCTTAAGATGACGGCTGCAGAGAGGCAGTGGAGTGACTGACGACTCAGAGATAGTCCGTCTGCCAGACAGAGTGATGGCTGGGAGACACTCGTTGACAGATCAGGCGAGACGAGAAGAAATAAGAGGAGAGGAGGGGGAGGACGAGAAGGGAAGCCTGGCAGCTTTGTCTTTCAATCTGGGTAGATATGGGAGGTGGGGACAGCAGGAAAAACAAATTCAGAAGTGCTGAAGTGGCGGCCGTGTTGCTTGCGGATGATCAAGAGGCACCTATACTTGTTGATGATGTTTTCAAGAGAGATCAAAGACTGAAAATGTGCTCCATTAAGCTCCATTAAGCTTGTATCCATCCAGTGTTGTTGAATGATATCAAAGATTGTCTGCAGCCAGTGTGAAAGCTCTCACCCTGGGCAGACATAATGAACAGCCTAATCAGACAAGTCTGTAATCAGCCAAGTATCTTAATTAGGCTTGGGAGGGTTGCTGAAGAGCAGCACTCAGCCTGGCCTCAATCAGTCACATTTTGACTGGGAGCAACAAGACGTATTGATAATACCTTTTGATTATAGGCTTGAACACAGAGGGGTTTTTACTTAAAATTGTTATATTATTTGTCACTGATGTGTCATTTTTTGTCCTAGCGTTTTTTACAGGAATTTATTTTTTCTTGCTGGCAGAGTGGCTCTAGGGATTTTTTTGTGAAATGTATAAACAACTATTGGATGGATTGCCATAAAATTTGGCACATATACCCATGATGGCCAGAGGCTAATCCTAATGACTTTGATGATCTGCTGTCTTTTCATCTAGCGCCACCAGCAGGTCACTTATCTAAACAGTTACTGATGGATTGGCACAAACGTGGTCCTTTACTTTAGTGCTCCTCTGACTTTTCCTCTTCATGGTTTTGAGTGAAATATCTCGGCAACAGTGTGATGGATTGCCATTATATTTGGTAAATAGATTCATGATTCCCCTCAGGATGAATCGTATTGTATTGTAACTTTGGCAAACCAATAATATTTAATCTAATGCCACCATCAGTCAGAATCTTGACTAGCATGCTAACACGCTACACTGAGATGGGGGCAAATGCCTGCTGAACATCAGCAAGTTAGTTTTGTCATTGTCAGCATTTTAGCATGCTTACCCTAGCATTTAGCTGGACCACAGCCTCACACTCTTGAAGTCTAGTTTTAATGATTGACGGTATGATTCTCTTAATTTTGGATATAATAATGTAAAAGTAGCCTAATGTGGAGCAGGTTGAAAAGTAGTATTTATGTGCAAATGCAAGAGCAAAGGTAGCCATATTGCCCAACAGGTCATACCTGTGTATAACTGCATAATACTGATTTAACATTCATTCTCATCCGTATTTAATTTAATTTAATTTCTCAGTTCATGTTTTGTGCCATCTTTTCCCACTCTTCCAAAAGCTAATTGTCCAATTTGTCCCAAGCTCAATTTGAACCTTGCACCGTGGAAAAGTTAAATAAATTTGCATATTCTCAGCATCAGCGCAGTCAATCATCCCGGTGTCAGGCAAAGTGCTTCTCCAGGGGTCACGCAAGGTTTAACCCTCAGGTTCGCCTCCTTCAGGCCTTAAATATCCAGGACGAGGAGCAGCAGTGAGACAGTTATTAGCATAAACCCTTCCCTCTCACCGCTTCTCTCACTCTCTTTGACTGCCCTTCACACATTCACTGACAGGTCCTGTTTCCTCCACACTGAAACTAATTGGCTTGCTTCAGAGCCGAGCTTTTACAACTCGATTACGTTCCTCTTCGTCAGTTTAAATGAAACACAGGGAGTTCGTCTCGTGTGTTTAAGAGCCTCCAGCTCGAGCTCTGAACTGGTGAGTCATAGGTACCAGGGGAAGCCTTGATACTTCTAAAACAGATGTGTCTCAGCCCCCCTAACGCTGTATGCGTGTGTGTTTGCTGTGTGAAGTGAATACATCTATATAAAACGTTTTTTAATGGAGCTTTTGATCACATTTTGCACCAGACCCTTGAGGAAGAGAGAGTTGTCCAAGGTATAGCCTGTCAGGGGAGTTGTATTAATTTTGAAACAAAGTGATTGCCACGCTCACTGACACTGTCATCGCTATTGAGCAGAATGACAGCGACACATAATGGACCGTATACCCACAGGCTGTGGGAAACAGTGAGTCAAGACTTTTATTGAAACAGACACAGAAAGCAGAAAAATTAGATGAAAAACAAAACTGTAAATGGAGAGAAAACGGCAGGTTGAAAAAAAGTTCAATGACTATTTTGATGTTTTTGTCAAAGTCAGCTCTCTTATTTTCATTGCTGTCTGGCTGCTATCTTTTCTTCTTTTCTGTTTGCATTGCGTGTGACTCATCTTACATTCTGCCTTCTATCTTTGTCTCTCCGTCTCAGTCTGTAAGTGTCTCTTTTTTTGTTTTTCCTCTCACCAGCCTCCCTCACCATCTTTCCCACACACAGACACACACACTTCGCTGTCACTTATCATTGATTAAAAGTACGTCTCAGAGGTCTCAGCCATAATCAGCTCTAAAAACTGTTCATTAAGTCTGCAGCACGGAGCTCGCGGAACTCGCTGCACACCTTCAGGTTTGGACTAATAAACACACACAAACATCTAACTTTACACACACACACACACACACAATCTCACTCAGATAGGATGTGTGATCAAAATTGCGATTTTTGCATGTCTGGAAAATTAACAAACATTCATAAATAAGTTGGGTCATTTTTGTTTTACATTGCAACCCCATGATTCAGTTTGTCCTTGTTATATTCATTAGAGGTGTATTTTTGGGCAATAATCATTCTGAAGATTTACACTCTAAAGTCTGAAATATACAGTCAAGTATGAAGAACTCTGATTGGTTCTCCCACCATCTGCGTGTCACTGTCCCCTCCCCTAATTGGCTTCCTGGTGTTTCCTCCCACGGTGATAATCTCCAATCAACCATCTGCCGTGTCATCTCTGTGCGCCACTGCTCTGCCCTTCCCTCCGTCTCTTCGCCATGTTCCCACTTTCCCCCCGCTGATAATGTTGAGATGCAATATTCTCTCAAAACCGCCATTAAACAAAACGCTGTGCATGAAAACAAAGTCCACAATTAGTCGTACACTGTCCTTTCTGACACCATCTATGAGCCATAGCATCTATGAGGTTGTGTGTGTGTGTGTGTGTGTGTGTGTGTGTGAAAAGGCCCTCCTGTGATGGACGTAATAGGCCAGGACAGATGGCCTCCTCTCCCACCAACCCGCCACTACACGCACACATTTACATGCACACACGCCTGAAGCGCAGCCTCAGTGTTTTTGTCGTGGATGTTGTTGCCTGTTCCAGTACTAGCCTTATTCTGTCGCTCATAGCAGCAGGAGAGAGCTACATCTGTGCCGCGTTTGCTTGTGATGTCAGTACAGAAATAGAAGTGAAGGAGCCGGCGTTTGAACCGACCATTCAGCTCTCTGACATCTCTGGGTAAAAATAAGATGTCTGGGACGTGGTGGGCTCTTTGGTGTTTGGTGTTGAGTTTAACATCTGCTTGTCACAACCTGGTGCAGCATCATACCGTGACGGGGCAACCACAGGTGTGTTAGCTGACACTGGATGAAATTGCATTTGACTGCTTCAACTGTTCTTAGTACATGAAATTTCATTTCCCCGATCTTATTAAATTGATTGTCTTCTAATTTCAATTTTGGCGTCTGCGGCTCCCTGAGCTGAAATGAAAGAAAGAAACCACCGAAAAATATCATGAAACTGAAAACAAACAGCTATAACATCGTTTATGACATTTCCACTGTGTTATAGTAAGTAAACAATGTGAAATCACATTCAGATGCTATTTCAAATACAGGTAAAATTGGTGTCAGTCCCTCAGAATCCAATAGCAATCGGCAGGGAGCTCATGGAAACAAAATTAAAATAAAAAATCCAAACTGCCAACTGAAAAATTTTGTACAATACAATTTTAAGTCAGACTCATTCTCAGAGTGAGCTCTCACTGGATGGACATGGATGGCTTAACTTTATTTGTCATTTGTCAATGTTCTTTGAGGTTAATGTACAGCAGGTGAATGAAAGTCATCACAGGTTTATTTGGGCAGCAGCCAACTGAACAATAACAACATGATGTTGAAGTTCTTCATCTAACTCCAGTGTTGTTAGCATGGCCATCACATACTCCAAAGTGACTTGACTAGAAGAGCTTGAAGAATCACTAAGGGTCGATGTTGTGTTACTCAGGAAATTTAGTAAGTTTACAAATTAATAGGATCAACACTTCTACAAATGGCTACAATAATCAACTGCAGAGTCACAAAAACCAGATTCTGCAATGAGAGTTGAATAATGAGGGATCGGTTTGGAGAGTGTAACAATATACTGAGGTTAGCAACAGACTTTGGCAATTACACTCCATCAGTGTAATGCATCTTCATTAAGTGGGGGCCCATATGAAGATAGTTTAGATGCTAGTGGTTTATGGACACATTCAGTTGAATCTCCTTGGACATCCAGGAAATCCTGGTCGTAGTGGGGAGTTGTTGGGTTGCACAACAGTGGGTCTGACAACCAGATTGACAGAATTGCAACGATTGCTCGAGTAACACAGGCAGAAATATCATTGGTCAGAAATGGCGATGTCTGTGAATGTAGTGTGAATGTAGGGACTGTGTGAACGTAGGGTGAGAAAGCAGAGGTGACGCTGAAGGTTAGAAAGAAGAAATTCACCCATAGAGTAATAAAGGCAGAACATGAGATAAAAGATCAGCCTTACTGAACGCTCGCCATAGCTTTATCTAATTAGACAAGAATGCAATGCAGCTGAAACACATTCGTCGTTTGACGTGCATGAATATTGCAATTCTTTCTCCACCTACACAGAAGTCACAGCTGATGGTGACAGGATCCCAGATATTACTCATGCCGATTCTCTGTCAAATGTCCAAAAGTCTTGTCAGTCAGAAATCAGTCTCTTATGCTTAGGAAGGTTAAGGTAAAGTGTGAATCTTTAGCTGAATAAAGGAAACAATTTCCTTATCATCCTGTCATATATTATATCTGTCATATAGGATGAAAAGATAGACGATCAGACTAACATATGTCTTTTTTTAGGATGATATTATTGGGCCAACGTGTGTGAAAATATGTATTTGCTCACTTTTGGGGTCTTTGATAAATTATGTTTTGCTTTATTTTATTCCAAAGATGTTTGGTCTTTGATCAAATAAAGCACTTGTCACTGTTGTTTAAGATTCTGCCAGCGCAACCAAACAGAATGAAATGAGCAGTGTTTGTGTACTTGTGTCAGTTTTGTGGAAATGGTTGTAGATGACATGAAAGACCGTGTATTTTTATTGAAGTGCCTCACTTAATGGACCCATGAGACAGACTGTTGATGTTCCCCTGGCTTTGGTTTAAACTCTTCTCACGAGGTCTCTAAGGTCAAGGCCACCACCTTCCCAACTACGAAGGGCACACAATCCAGTCGAGTGAATCTGTCCAAAAACCCACTTGCACTTGACAGATGCATCGATTGGTTAATGCTAATCCTGAATCTCTGCTGATGAGAGTTGCCATCGACCTGTCACAGAGGTCCATAAGTGAGAATTTGGTCGGCTGCAAAGGCAGCGGGTTGTCAGAGAGGCAGAGAATCACGGGTCCATCATCTTATCTGCCTGACAATCAGTATTTAAAGACAAGAAGCAAACCCCTGCGGAAAGATCTATCAAAGTGATTGCATTCACTTTCTGAAATGAAACCCCTCCTGCATCTTCTGTTTGTTTGTGTGCGTGTGTGTGTGTGTTTACTGTGTGTAGATGTTGTGTTAGTCTGGCATTATCTGTGTCTCTGTGTTTGCTGTCATATTCTGTGCTTTGTTTGTGTGTCCACATCAAATGAGAATGCGTGCGTGTTGTGAGTCAACAAGGTGGATCATTGTTGTCTGTCGCTGAAGGATCCTACAGGCTTAGAATAACAAAGGCCACAATAGAGAAATGACGAAAGCAGTAATTGGAATCTCTGTGCCATGAAATCCTAATGCAATTACATGGAGTTGTTTCTGCAGAAAACAACAAGAGGATTAAAGTTTAAATGACTCATTTGCAAAGACAAGCAATAAAACAGTCTTCTGCCATGTTATCTGGGTTTGAGGGCATATAATGCAAAGTTCATCATGCATTATTAATAAGTCTTATATTAAAAGTAATATATGCAGGCTTCCTGCATCTCCCATTACAGAGAGGAAGTAGACCCATTGATTAAATACTTCATGTGCCTGCCGCATCACACAAAGCAAAGCAAAGACTCAGGCAACAACTCCAAAAAAAGTATATTTTATTGATATTCCAGTGTGGCTGTAAGTCTTTAGGAACCGCATTATTGAACAAATAAGAGACATTATGGAATATATACCTTTGTAAAATATATAATAAACTGAAATAAATAATAGACCCCTCACCTGTCAGCCAATCACATGCCCTCTGCCTCTTTTAACCTACAATAGCTGCTACCAAATTCAGCCAGTGAGCTCCTACTCTGATGATATATGTAATATTCTGTCTTTAGCAAGATAAAACAGATTTTAACCCATTTCTCTAGTTGTGACTGTATTTCCTAATCCAGGGATTTGCCCTTGCTCTTTTGTAAAGAAAAAAAGAAAATAATGAATATTTAATAAATATTATAAAGTGACATCAATGTATAAAATCTGTTATTTCAGTTCAGATTGTTTATTTATCTGAGTTAGAGTCACTTCTGGCTACCATCTTTGTTTGCATGAGGAGAAAGAAGCACAACTTGGAAAACAGGTTCGATATCTTTTTTTATTACGTAACAGATGGAATATTTTTTCAGCCAGCTGGTTAAAAGAGTCTTTGAGGATTCTGAAAATACCTTCGGAACAGCGGCAAGTGTTGTTAAACAACATAGATTTTTTCAAAGATTGATGGGTACTTTTTGGAAAATCAGATGCTGTGACTCAAATGTCTGAGAGGCACAAACTGAACCCATATAAACACGGTCAAATCTGTGTTATAGCAATTATGTTATGTGCAGTATTGTTTATACAGAAGAAAACTAAAATAAACATTTACATCTTTTTTATTCACTGTAACGCTTCTTTATATAATCCAATCATGTGCACATTGTTACTGGCCCTGTGAAAACAGCATGTTGACAGGACTCGCTGGGTGAGTAGTGAAGGCGCTGCTGCTGACAGCAGAAAAAATCCTCTCTGACCCGACCTTTTAGCTCTGTTTTAACAAGTTTGAGCTTCTCACCTCTGGTTACTGTTTCTAGGCCCTGACTCACAGGCATAAACCTCACCAGACCAAATGTCTTTTCATTCTAGGAGTTTATTGGCATGCCAGACAAATGCTTGCTGCCATGTAAAAAGAAATTTGGTCTGATTCACACAGACACTAATGCACCAATTATCTCACGTAATGAGAATATTGATGGTTGTTAAACTGCCTATAAGTCTGTTTTCTTATGTAAATTGTTTTTTTTTTTACTTTGACGATTGCACAGTGAACCAGTTTTCCACCAGAGGACAATCAAGTTAGTCAAGAATAGGTGTATGCACCTATTGTCTACCTGTAAATAATTCCAAAGCTTCATCTCTATCACATCAAATATTTAAGTGGCTCCCAAAGTAATAAAGTTAGGATTGATTAGAGGACGTGCCCCTGAGTTTGGACGACTGGAGCTGAATGGAACCAATAAGAGAGGTAATTAGAGGAAGAGAAATGGGAGAAAGATTGAGAGGGGATACACTTGTGTCTATCTTTGTGTTAGCATTTGTATTTAACAGACATACAGTCAAAGGGCAAGTGCTCAATTTAACTATAGGCACATTCACAAACTGCTTTCATATCAGCGGGGGAAAGCAAACCAATTAAATCTATGTAAATATCTGAAAATATCCACTGAGATATGCAGTCAGACAGCTTGTCATTATTAGATTCAGTCCATGTGCGTAGGCACATGTACAAAGTCACCAACTGGCATTCTGTTTCTTCAATATTGGGCTGCACAAAGACTACAGAGGTTTCTACGAAGCACATGCATGCCATCTAGTGTTAAACTCTTGTAATCAAGCTTGTTCAGCAAAGCTGGCTGTTCCACACAAGTTTGACACTGTGTGTAAGAGAATGGACAACTGAAGAGATATCTGCCTTCACCTTCACCTTCAGACTGTGCGACTTTCACATTTTGTAAATTAAATGTGAGACTCAGGTAATTAGTGTCCTAGCTGTCAAGGTTTTGTTCTCATACTCCATACTCATTTTCCCTGAAGACTAAAACCCTTTTGAATCAGATGATTTAGCCCAGCAGCCAAGGTTCTCGCACATCTGGAGTTTCCAGGAGGCAACATATGGCATCTTAGCTCGCCATATTGGGGCTCATGTTGATGCAGTGCTCCAAGAATTATGATGAGTGAACAGGGGGAAAAACGAAAAACAGCAAAGCAGGTTTGACAATATAAAGGAAATACTACATACAAAAAAGTCAACTAGCATTCATACTGTGCAGTTGGGAGTTGTAGCGGTAGTGGTTTTATTTTATTTTTTTAAACTATAATGTGTATTCTGAGTTCTCCAGTTGTGTCTTATGTGTTTGTTGCTTGTGTGTGTTCTGTCAGTACTTTTGAATCGCATTACCTGTATGTAAAGACTGTCAAAAATAACAGAAACTTTTAAAAAATATACTCTGGTATCAGACACATTCACACATTATAAAGTTAAAGTATTTTATTATTTAAAGTGGGCATTAAAGATATCCATAGAATCATACTTGTCGGGTAACACTGAATGAGCCATAATCAAAACTGATACACTTGCACTGTAGAAAAGAAAATTATAAATATTGCTGCCAAGGAAAGAAATCTCTTTTTTTTTCAAGCACTTGTGAACAAATCAACAGCAAGGATATAATAATGTATTAATTTTTAAGCTTTTCATGTTATACTTTAAATTGATTTATAGCATTTCCATTATCCCTAATTCAATTATTGCACAGAAAACAAACAGTAATTGTCTCACTTGCAAACTGAGCCAAGGAATAGCAACAAAAAGAAAACAAATATAAGATAAACATCAGCAGGAATAGATAGGAGCCATTTGGAAGCATTTGCAGTCTGAATATGTCCAAGTATGAATGTCCAGGGTATGGTGTGTAAACATTCCCTTGATGTTTTGGTGCGTACCAATAATCGGTGGTGTAAGGCCACCATGTTTGCAGTCTGTAAGCTGTCAGAGGAAAGTGTGAAACACGCGAGTCTTCAGACTTTTGGTTCGGGGAACATTCCTCGTAGAGAACCTGATCAACTTGAAGAGATTTGAATAGCTTCCCAAGCTGGAGAACGGGAACCAATGAGCAGTCCGCTTGTTCCCGTGAAGGCTCCAGAAAGAGGAGGAGCAGCGCTGGAAAACCTCAATGTTGACGCCGTATTGACCTGGCGCCCACTGAGACACACACACCAGAGTCACAGAGGAGGCGAAACCACAGGTGTGAGGAGAGACGCCATGGAAAACAGACTCCCCTGGCCTCACAGACGCACCCCTCTCCCAGACCATGCCGGCCTCCTCTACCACTCCCATGCCACAGAGGTTGCAGAGGGCCTGAAGGCACACCTCCTCCAGGGCCTCCTTATCAGGAAAACGGAGCAGGATGGCAACAAGACGAGGAACAGCACCTCGACGTAGTAACTGTTCCTGCAGCTTAGCTGAGGGTGACAGAGGGACAACGACAATAGTTCTTTAGAGTGTGTTGCATTTTGAAACATCTATTTGGCCAAATGCATTGGTACAATAGGTGTAAACCTCACAAGACCATCAGCCAGATAGCCTCATAACAGTGTCTTTCCCTAAATCAAACTTGTTTGACTTGTTTTATCTGTCTGGTCTGTTGTTGTATGTGTCTTACCAAAAGGTTAAAACAAGAGTTTTTACCTTCTGTTCTCTTTTTTTTGCCAAAGACGAACAATGTAAAATGCAAAGTGGGAGGCTTCAAATCGTGTATGGATGACGCATATGCATTAAACGCGTGATTTGAAGAACACAAACGACAAAATGAAGCACTGAGAAAACAGGGAGCCCATTTCCAGAACTCAAATTGAAGTATTTTTACTGATTAACTTTACTTACGGCTGTCATAAGACATGCGTGAGACTGTCCTTGCAGCGTGAAGGAGCAGTTCTTCATCCCTACTGGTCAGCACAGAGAGCACAGCCGGGACCAAGCCCGCATCACCAAAACCTTTACGAACCACAGCTGACACGAAGCAAAAAAACCCAATGAATGAAGGTAAAGCTACACTGACAAAAATATAAAGAATAAAGACAATTAAGCAGGTTTTAGGGGCGGACAACAGAGAATGAAAGGCTTGAGGCTCCAGCAATCAACGAACACATGATGGATCTCATAAACTCCATTTATAAATAAGATACATAAATAACTTACATTCTTTGGCGAGTTCAGCCACTAGTTTTGCAGTCAGCAGTGTGAGAGGCCCTCTGTGCCTCAGAGACAGGGCTAGAATTGGTAGGATCCCACTGACCACTACCTGCTCAGCAGCGCCCTTGTCTGGACACAAGTGGAATTACACATGTGAACAAAACACAAAAAAAATACACAATAAACATATTTATGACCAAAGCCAAATAACCTTAGGCTTGAAAAATGATACTGCATGAAGTATATCAAGGTGTATTTTTTTTTATGACTTGTCCTTTAATCAGCGAGCAGAATAGAATAAAACATTTTAGTCTTTTTAAGCTCTAAAGATCTCTCTGACCCCTCTTTACCTCTTCTTCCTGTGTAGCCCCCTGTTACTCTCTTGCTAGGAGACACAAATACAGCTTAATGTCTACGGAGGACTTACAACTGTCATGCACTTGATCCCTTAACAGCCTCTCAACCTCAAGCTCCCCATTCCTCGCTGGTTGCCTTTTGCTACAGGTTTTATCGTTCAAAATGGGGAGCTTTTATGATACATATAGCTGCCACAAGAGTGGGAGGCATGATGTCTCGAGGTATGCTTGTATGAAAACACATAAATATGTAAATTGCATGTGGCAGCAGGACTGTATTTTGCAATTCAAATCACATCAAATGAAAGACATACTGACACAAAAAACATAACCCCGAAACACCTCATTATACCATGAAACCTATGACACACTGCAATATATTTAATGCTGTCTAACAGATAATGTTATAGCTGAGGCTTGAGGGATAGCATAGCCTGAGATATATTCCAATTAGAAAGGCGATGTCGCAGTGTGAAAGAGTGCAAATGAACTCACTCCTCTCCTTTATGTTGATCAGCACTGTATTCAGATGTGGTTTAAGTTCATCCTCAATCAGTTCCAAGCCCAGGACTCTAATAGCTCCTAGTGCATTGTTCAGGTTGTCTGTGGGGAAATGGAGACACATTAAGAGTCATAAAATGGGACACACAAAAAGAAAGGCCAGCAGGTGTGGAGGCTGTATTGGAAATATGAATGTCATCACAGTTGGGTAAGAGAGAGGAAGAGCTGCCCATAAAACAAATGTCATGAAAAACATGCAAATGAAAAATTACTGGGACTATAAACGCAGTACTGAGAGCCTCCGTGGGAACATGAGCAAAATATCCTGTAAATAATGTAAAGAAAAGTAGAAAAATACACTTTATTCCTACACATCCTACTTGCAGAACACCCAGATGTCAAACTCTGCTCTTTCTGGTTTTAGACCAAATGTCCAGACATTTCTTGAGTGCCTGATGCTCACAATAAGTTGTTGATGTTTAGTATGATGTTTATAACTCACCATCGTAGTTTAGTGTGTCAGAACGCTCACATTAGACCTTGTTCACAGCAGCCATTTTGACATTAAATAGTTGAGTAAACACAGCTGTTCCCTATGATACTAATTAAGGTTCTGTTCCATTTAGTGTAGCAGAGCCATATCATTGGTAACACCTGTGTTTACTCTATTTCATGTCAAAATGGCTGCTCTGAAAAAAGCTCCAAATAAAGTACAGCACAGGTTGGTGATAATGTCAGTAGTTTTGCAGGTATAACAAACCATACTGACAAATAAAGTTTTATACCTGGTGATGAAAGGCTCTAGATGAAAAGTCATTATAGTTAATCTTAAGGGAAACATGAGTTTCTTTACCAGATTAAATGGCACTTCATCAAATACTTGTTGAAACAACTTGCCCAATTCTGCCATCCATAAACTTGCACCCAGGATAGAACCATACCAAGGGGGTATCTGGTTCACTAACTAGCTTTATTTGACTCTGCCACTCATTTCATTAAATTAATTTACAGTGCATAGATGGCTGCCCACAACAGTTTTGCTCTGTTGTCCCGTTCGGCTTCATGGCAAGTGCTTTGGTCAAGGACACTTTGTCATTAAATAACACCTTCCTCGTCACTTTATTTCGGCTGATCTGCTCTAATATAGAACACTCCAGTCGCCAACCCGATTCTTTTGAGTGGGCCTTTAATGAACTTACAATGACACATAGTGATTAGCAGTTGTGATCACTGTCTTTTCCTCACTTAAACAGCAGACCATTAACTGAAGCCGCAAGCATATTACAAGGCCATAGCAGTGGTTTTGAATGTTTTAGCCGCCTTTACTACAAATCATGAATACTTCATCACAACTGAGCTGCTGTGTTTGACGCTTTTCAGTGTGTTTTTCCTACTATTCCCTGCAGCTACTGGTTTCCAGTAATTTCCATATGATGTGAAAATCAGTCATCGCCTCTTGAAACTTTCAAGAATAAAACCATTTAAGTGAAAGTTAAACAGTGCAATCAACCTGTACTTAAAACTGCATAACCACACAATTAAAATAAAAAATGAATGCAACATTGATGTTTGCTGTGATGGACTACACAACTCAAACAAGTCTCAAGAGGCTGCTAATTGATTTTCAGAAATGAACAGTAAACAAAGGCTGCCTGGAGCGGTTGGAAAAACACACTGACAAATCAAAGACAATCAAGGATGCATCCGTGTTCAGCTAAATATTTAAAGTTAATGAACGTATAACAGATGCATGGTCCTTTATGGACTAATGATTAACAGATTACAAGTTTTAATCTTGCCTCTGGCTGTGAAAATGTGTGTGAGTTAATACCATTTTCTCCCCTTCAACAACTAATACTGAGTTAACCCTTTGATTGTCTAACTAAGCTGCTCAGTGGCCAACAGTATTGAAGTCTGGTTGCACAAGCAGGTCCCACGTGTGAAGCCTGACCTAAACAAAGTGTGCAGCTACTATGAATAAAGGAATTACAACCACATTAATGTCAAAGCCAATATCAAGATCCCAGAGACTGTAAATCATCAGCCATGGTTCTGTTCCACTCACCGTTTGGTGTGTAGGGTTGCAGTCGACTGGATCTGCTTTTATCCCTGTGTGGACGTGTGTAAGTGTACATGAGTGGCACATTAGGGTGTCCCATTCTCCGCCGTCCTACCGTCTCTGGACAGCTGGTGGTGAAACTTTCTCAGGTTGACATCTTGCTGCACTTTTCTTATTGTTATTCTCCTTTCGTTACCTCAACCTCCATCTCACTTTAATTCCAGTGCTGCACTCCCTACCCATCCTGCACTATTGTTTTGAAGACAAATTGTTGTCTATGTTTTGCACACGTCTATCTGGTCTGTCTTCCTTGTACTCCAGCTGGCTCTCTGTCACCTCTCAGGGTTAATACAGAGCAAATCCCCACTAAAGCTGTTCTCTACCCCCTCTTGTGTGTGCAGTGAAGGTATTAGCACTTGGCTGACACTGCTGAGTGTATTCTTACCGGAGTAAAATCTCCCACAATGCCTTTCAGCTTCTAGAAAATCCAAGCCAAACAATAACACAGACAGGTGGGCATCTGTTTTTGTACACAAAATGACTATTAGATGGCCTTTTCCCCAGTCTTCAACCTGATATGGAGATATCAGGTTGAAAAAAATATTATTATTATATTATATTTTTACACAGGTGTCACCTGTAAATGAGATCTCGATCTATGTAGTATATATATATAAATAACTTAACCATTTTATCGCAAGACTCTACAGGTGAATAGTGTAACATTTTTAACTAATAGATATCACCATGAAACTTCCCCAGTTCATTACTTACACTAAGACATTTATTGTCTGTATTACAAGTTTTCTGAAATGTTATGTTTAAATGTGCAAATGAGGCTTTATCTAATGCTAACTTTTTGTGAATTTGGGAGAAATCTACAGATTTAAATAGACAAAGTGTAGTACAAAATAAGAAAGAAGACATGTTATGGATAGAATCTCAACATCATCACTCAGTAATTTATCCCTGGGATTATTAAAGTATTTCTGATTCTGATTTATTACTGATTCTGAATATGTGAAATGACTGAAAATGATCTACCTGTCACTTCCTTTTCTAAAACATCTTAAAGAATACATTTCTGTGCCTTTCTTCTCTCCAGAGCTCTGTAATTAACCAAATGCTTCAATGTTAAACTCCCAGATTAAACATATGAAGCAATTCTCTCTTTTTTTCAACACATTTAGGCACATCTTGCTCCATGTATCACATCTATCACAGGACAATAACAGAATCAAAGCAGTTAGGAAAATTAAATCTTTATATTTTACTCAACTCTTGAGGTTCCAGTAAAAACAGACTTTTCAACAATCTAGTACAGAACGATAGAGATGGAAATCTAAACAATAAATACAACAGGGAGACAGGAGACGTAGTACTGCCAGCAAAAAATATAATCAGTTATTATCTGTCTATTATTGTCTGTCCCTGTGCATGGACAGGTTTTCTCCGTGTTTACATCTTTACATACATCGGTGAAGATTTTGTTCTGTTCACTGAAAACATAGCATAAAAAAAATAATATATAGAATGGACTCAGTTTGACTACATACATACAAAATCTGCTACTAAAGAAACAGGATTCTCTCAAAAGAATACGTTGATATTTTAAGAAATACACTTCATTGCTTTCTTGCCGAGGCTAAGACGAAAAGATGGATATCCCTCCCATATGTAGCAGCAGTTGGTTAGCTTAGCTTAGCAAGCCTGGCTCTGTCCAGTTTTTATGCTAAGACCTGCTAACCAGCTGCTGGCTCCAGCTCTGTATTTACTGTACAGATGTGAGAATAAATGTATTTCCCAAAATGTCGAACTATTCCTTTAACTTGGACTTCAAGCTGTGACGTTATACGTTGATGCTGGGCTCACCACAACTGTGATCTCCTTCACAGGAGCTCAACCCAGCTCAACTTGTGCAAAGTCTGAGTCCTACTGCTGAGTATTCTCTTGAATGGGACCATGATTTGTTCTTTAGGCCGGTCATGTGAGCCGGTGTCAAACAGTTCCGGACGCATTCAGACCACTGGAAACAGTCTCATATCCTACAGAAACCAGAGTGAGGACATTACTCTCCACATCATCTGGTTTGCCTTGTTCTACAGGAGTTTCCACAGGACCAGGAACTCCAGTTTCCTGCCTTATCTTCTTCTTGGCTCTTCCCCGCCCCTTGCCTTTTGAAATGACCTTCCCTTGCTCACTGACCCCGCCAGACACCTTGTGAGACTTTTCGCTGTCAGTGGGGCGGGTTTTGCGGTGGCGCCTGCGGATACGCCGCATTGGCGGACCAGAGTCAGCTGGGTCTGACGCTGCTGCGCCAGACAGGATCCGGATCTGCTGTTCAATTACCATAATGACCATGTCCAGTGCAACGTCCAACATTCCCAGACCCAGGCCATGAGTGACATTATCAAACGCACCGCTGTTGACCGGGTCCTTGAAACATTTTCTCATATCCTCAAGGTGGTTCCTGAGAGAAACAGAAAGAGCGTTAGTGTTCTGTTTATCCAAGCTTGAAGGCCGTGTTACAAGGACACACAGTGCGTACTTAGTTTCAATAATTTTGGACCAGTGTTGAACTGTATTTGTCTCGGGGATGAGCTGTTTAGCCATGTTGCCGTAGTCGATGTAGTCATGGGCAAAGTCCTTCATATCGTCACACAAAGCTCCAGTGTCACCTAGGCACACACACACAAATTAAAACACAGTTTACTCTCCTCCATGTTATAGAATTTAAAGATTCCCTCAAACACGTATTAAGACATGTAAACATTTATTTTCGACAATAACGTGTGTCCGATTTACATTTAAGTCCTTAAAAAGTCCTCTACACCTTGACTTCTAAGCTATTTGTGATGTCATAAATCATGCTCGTAGCTCCGCCCCTTACAAATCTGATTTCCAATGAGCTCAGAGAAACTTTCCCCTTTAGCATATGAACGTGAAAACATCCTTCTAGTGTCAAACTCTGCACATACATCATTCTGGGGCTCAAACATCCAACTGTAGGAACAAAAAAACCCCCAAAAAATTGACTGGAGGGGGAACTTTAAATATTCCTCCACATTAACACACATCTCTGTCACCTTCAGTGAGTTTGGAGAACGAGGAGGATACGGAGGTAGTTGTGCTTGGAGTGAGGCCGAGGACATTGAGTGACTCCAGAAGGGTTTTCTTGCTGGCCGGGCCTCTGCTGACCCGAGTGTAGGCTGCCAACGAGCGCAGGGACATCTTCTCCGGGGCCTGCAGGCGGCGTTTAATTTCATCATACGAGATGAGATACTTCCCTAAAATAAGAGCAAGACAGGAGGAGGTAAATCAGCCTGGTAATTAAACCAACCTGGAACCAGAACCTTAACGGAACCAGTGATAAAAACCCAACTCCAAAGCTCTGATATGAACCACTCAAAACAACTTACGAGCCTTAGAGCCTTTCATGTTGGGATCCAGGAGTGACGACACCTCCGCAAAAGGCATATGGGTCTGGGAATTCGTGCTTGGATTTGGTGGCGGGTCCTGATTCTGGGACACATCCTCAGTCTGTGCTGGGGCAGAAACCTGCATCTGGGGCTGAATATGAGGCTGCATGGTGTGCATGTCCACCTGGTTCTGGTCTAGCGGAGCCTGGCCTTGTGCTTGAGGGAGGATCAGAGTGTTTTCAGACAAACCCTGCAGCCCCATGCCCCCTTGTGCAACACTACCTGTTTGCTCTGAAGACACCTGAAAGATGCCCATAACTGGTTTTACCACTGTGAAAACCATGTTCCCCTGGGCATCCAGACCCACCACTCGAGTAGATGGGTCCATGTCTTGGTTGAAATTGTAGCTTTCTAGCTGATGGTGGAAGTTCAAGAGGCTTAATTATCAGATCAGGTTACCTTAGAGGCCCATGTAGTGTTACAGTGAACTCCTCTGCTCTTAAACGGTTATGGTTGAAGCTGACCTGACAAAAGGGGGAAGACTCTCTCTATAGTCAGTGTAAAACCTCCCGCATTGAAACTGTTTCATGAAGCTTTTAATCACACATGGCAACACCACAGTGGGAGTTTCATTCTGAAAGAAAAGAAAAAAGACAAATCGTGGTTAGTAACAAAGGTTTAAGTTGTTTCAAATCAAATTAAACATTTAGCTCGTGGAAAATCCAAAATCAGTGCATTAGAAGAAACTTCTATAAAAATTGTTGTAAAAGTGAAATCAAATGACCGGTTTTGGTTTGGGATATGTAGGGGGATGACAATGTATTCAACTTAATTGTGTCATTGGATCGTTAAGGTTCATATGATGGGAATTCACCTCATTGACAGTTCATCTGGCTGTAAATGGAACAAACACTTTTATATTGCATACATTTCATACAATTTCATAATTTTAGACAATTAAAAGCAGACTCAGAGATAAAGTTGTTTTTTTTAGATCACATTATAGCAAATGAGAGATATATAGATCGGTTTAAACAGATGAATTAAATAAATACACATTAGGTTCAGGTCATGCTAATATGTTTCAAAAAAGTACTGAATTTTTCTTTCTTATGCTCTTATACTTATCTCCTGTTTTTGAACTCAAAAGCCTTCAATGGAGAGATTCAAACGTCTATAGGTTACACTAAAGAAACTAAACCATCCATAAGAGCATTCAAAACCTAGAAAAGCTCACATCAACCCTAAAAGACCATCTGACCTGATCTCCTTCCCTGCAGTTCATCCAGAGCTGATTCCTCTCCACGCCACCTCTCAACAAACAGACCCACAGTCACACATATTGTGCATGCCCATATTATACCCCCCCCCCCATTTATTGTTTTTCTTTGTCTGCCTGCTTTCTTTTTCTTCTATATTTGCACATTTTATATCCTCATGTCCCTATATTTATGTTGTGGTTTTATATATTTTCTTTTTAAACATACTCTTATGATCCACTTGTCTTGAATAAAATTAGCTGAAAAAACAAAACAAACAAAACATTCTCATCGTTTTGAGAGATAAAGACACCATATGAATTGAATTCGCTTTGTGCGTAATGGCGCAAACCCATCCGGAAAGCATTACGCACAGCTTCATTACAACGCAAAGGCAGTGCGGGTTGTGTCACTGTTACATCCTGCACAG